>NC_044501.1:1533106-1550606 GCF_902362185.1 Chanos chanos | reverse complement strand
CACACACACACACACACACACACACACACACATACTCCCTCATGCCCTCTCTACTTACTTCATGCCCTCTCTGTGTCTCCAGTTTACATTGTGAATACTGAAGGTCACTGTTACTCAGGTCCAGCTCTCTAAGGGTTAAGGTTAGGGTTACTCAGGTCCAGTTCTCTCCGGGTTAGGGTTAGGGTTATGGCTAGGGTTAGCGTTATGAATTCATCTTTGCTATGTGCTATGTTCTTAGTCTCTTAACATAAATCTGTCTCAGTGCTATGAGGAAACAATAGAGACAAAAGGTAGAAATCTTGAAAAAACAAATGGTGAGACAAAGAACAGGTTTGAAAAGAAATGAAAGCAAAACCTGTTACAAAATCTCCGACTCCTTTCTCAGACAGAGTCTGTGAGGGACCGCATGATGGAACTGTGTGACGTGCTTTGATCAGATGCCAGTGATGTCTTTATAAACTAAAGCCTTTCAAGAACAGGCATTTAGCTATACTCGTTTCACTGGATTCCACATAAAGCGGCCCTTTCCCACAAAGAGCTACAATGTTTCACACCGACGAAATGCTGCTGTATTTCCCCACTGTGTGGACCTGATAGAAACGTAAGTGGAATTATTCTGTGTGATGAACTGATCTGAGTAAATCTATAAAAACCTTCATGTTATAAGGCATAGAGACAGAGGCTGAACTTCTGTGGTCATTTGTTTTGGGTGTCTTTATTAAAGGCAAATTTTGCACCCCTCTTTGATACCATTTAGAATATGTCTGAGTGAATTAAGGATTTAATCATTATATGTTTACATACTGTCTCTTGCATACTTTTATTTTGAAGTAAGAAGGCACTCTCCTTCTCATTCTTTCTCTTTCACTTTCTCTAAATCTAAAACGCAATTTACAGATACATAGGCTGAGTTTAATAACGATATATACGCCATGCAAATGTGCCTTATTTATTTCACACCACTGAAAAGTTTTCATTAAAATGTATTTTAATACTTTTATTTAAAAAAAAATGATCATTACAAACAGTCCCAGGTAAAGAGATGGTGCTGTCTAAATGATTTTTGCCAGTTGACAGAAAGTTACTCAATTGTCCAAGCAAGTGAGTGTAGTGATATAAAGTTCACACAAACAGGACGTGAGTGTAGTGATATAAAGTTCACACAAACAGGACGTGAGTGTAGTAATATGAAGTTCACACAAACAGGACATGAGTGTAGTAATATAAAGTTCACACAAACAGGAAAATGAGTTTATGGTAACTGGGATTCCGTGGAACACATTTCAGCCAATTAACATTCAGGCAGAAAGACTATGAGTTTGCCATACCGTACATGGCTGTGTGAATGTTTGCCATACCGTACATGGCTGTGTGAATGTTGGCGGCGGACTGTGCTTAGGTTTGGTGTGTTTTGTTTAAGTTTGTTGTGTGTTAAGATGCTGTTCATGACTTCGTGTGACTTAGGATCACATTATTTCACCTGCAGGGGGCCAGTTTGTGTCCAGTGATTTAGTGGCTTCCGTCTGCAGCCTCTCAGCTGGGTTTTAGTGTTGGAAGGAAAGGTAAGGGATGAACCCTCCTCAGTCAATCACAATGTCTATATGATAATATGATGAAAGGTTCAAATAATTATTATTGCTTTTTTCTTGTTGTTGCTGTTTATTATAGTTGTCTTTTGTAGTCTGTTTCAAAGCCTCTTCCCTGACATTTTGGGAGAAATATGCAAAGTGCACCCCTCTGATTTACTTCAGAAGTCATCATTAAGTTTACTTCAGAAGTCATCATTATGTTTACTTCAGAAGTCATCATTAAGTTTCTTCATTTTATTTTTCTATCATGTCCAGTCATGTAAGATGGTGAATACCTCTCAGTTGCTACTGACCACTCTAGATGAGCTGGACAAAGATAAACTGAAGAGGTTTCAGTGGTACCTGACTAGAGAGAATGCGCTGGAAGGCTTCTCTCACATCCCAAAGGCTCAGCTGGAGAATGCTGATGTACAGGACACAGTGGATAAGATGGTGGAGACATACCAAGAAAGAGATGCTGTGGAGATCACACTGCTCATCCTGAGGAAGATGGAGCAGAACAACCTGGCTGGGAAGTTAGAGAGTAAACTCAGGGAAGGTAATATATCAAACAAAACAGGTAGAAATGTGTCTCATTTTTATATGTTGTCTTCAAACCCAACTTATGATAAACACTTAAGGAAAAAGTTTTCAAGATGTATACATACCTCCATTGTTAGTAGAACTTCAGGAGCGCCTCAGAAAAGACATGTGCACAGGATAAAATGTCATATCCATATCAATTTACACTAGATTGGTTAGTAGACCTTGTTCTGATGAAAATATTACTTATACTCATTTTACACAGTATAAGCACAGTGTCTGTCTATCTCTCTCTCTCTCTCTCTCTCTCTCTCTTTGCGACATTTGTACCAAGTGTCTGTGTGTCTCTCTCTGTCACATCTATGCAGTCTCTCTCTCTCTCTCTCTCTCTCTCTCTCTCTCTAACATTCATACAGTGTCTGAGTGTCTCTTTCTCTCTCTCTCTCTCTCTTTCTCTCTTTGCTACATTTGTACCAAGTGTCTGTGTGTCTCTCTCTGTCACATCCATGCAGTCTCTCTCTCTCTCTCTCTCTCTCTCTCTCTCTATAGCATTTATATTGTGTCTGTGTGCCTCTTCCTGTCACATTTATACAGTGTCTCTCTCTCTGTGTCAAATTCATACCATGCATGTCTGTCTCTCTCTCACTCACACACAGCGGGACTGATCTGGGAAGTGTTCACCACCCAGAGATCAGACTGATGGATCTGTCGATGTTTCCGACGCAGAAAGAGGATGTGAGTTTTACATGCTGTGTATGAGTGTCATGACTGTATGTTGCGTATGAGTGTCATGACCGTATGCTGTGTATTAGTGTACAGCTCATTGGACCATTCCATTTCAGGTGACCCAGCAGCGCCGGTGTACCAGGAGGTCAGAGATCGACTCAAGTACACACTGAAACAGAGATATGAGCACATATTGGATGGCACTTCAACAAGAGGCCATAGAAAGTTCCTAAATGATGTCTACACTGAACTGTTTATAGTGGAGGATGAGACTGGAGGAGTCATTCATGAACACGAGATTATGCAGGTTGAGGCATCATCCAAGGGGTTTAACATGGGGGGACGGCCCATCAAATGCAGTGACATTTTCGAACTCCAGTCCAACACTAGACGACGAAACAAAAAGGTGCTGACAATAGGGGTGGCTGGAGTGGGCAAAACTGTCTCTGTGAACAAATTCATACTGGACTGGGCAGAGGGACAAAACAACCAGGATATTGATTTTATTTTTCCTATTTCCTTTCGTGAGCTGAATGGAATGAAAGATAAAGAGTTCAGTTTGATAGAACTGCTTCATGAGTGCATCTTGGATTCTGGTGATCTCAACGCTCTTCCGCCGGGTGAGGGTAAAGTCATGTTCATTTTGGACGGGCTTGATGAATGTCGCCTTGCTCTTGACTTTCATGAGAAAGAGAAAGTGAAAAAGGTCGATGAGAAAACCACAGTGGGCGCTCTAATAACAAATCTAATCAAAGCAAATCTGCTTCCCTCTGCCCTTATCTGGATAACCTCCAGACCAGCAGCAGCCCATCAGGTCCCCCGGATGTATATAGACCAAGTAACCGAAGTACGAGGTTTCAGTGACGAACAAAAGGAAGAGTACTTTAGGAAACACATTACCACAGATCAGGAAGTGGCCAACAAAGTGGTCTCACACGTAAAGAAATCAAAAATCCTCCATATCATGTGTCACATACCAGTCTTCTGTCGGATTTCAGCCACTGTGCTTCAGCCAATGCTCGCGGACGGCACTAATAAAGGGACCCCGACAACTCTGACTGGGATGTACACTCAGTTTCTGATTCTCCAAATGAATCTCATGCGGCAGAAGTATAAATCTGACCAAACAAATCTCTTTAAGAAGAAGTACCCTGCTGCACGCATCATTCTGAGACTGGGCAAGTTGGCCTTCCGTCAGCTGGAGAGGGGTCATCTGATGTTCTATGAGGAGGACCTGAGAGAGTGTGGCATTGATGTCAGTGAGGGCTCAGTGTACTCAGGCGTGTGCACACAGATATTCAGTAAAGAGCAGGGAGCCTCTGAGAGGATGGTGTTCAGCTTCATACACCTGAGTGTTCAAGAGTTCCTTGCTGCTATTTATGTGTTTCATTCACACTGCAGCAAAAAAAAGAATCCCCTTAAGCGAAAGACTGCCAGGAACAGAATTAAATGGCTAAGCAAGAACATAACAGACCTCCACAGATCTGCAATAAGAAAAGCCTTGAAGAGTAAGACTGGACACCTGGACCTTTTCCTCCGCTTTCTCCTGGGTCTCTCAGTTGAGCTCAATCAGAAAAACCTGAATGAATTACTGCCAAGAGCAATAATCAGAAGACAAAAAGTAGAGGAGACAGTTAAATACATCAAGAGGAAACTCAACAAGAACATCTCATCAGAGAGGGCCATCAATCTTCTCCATTGTCTAAATGAACTGAAAGATGACTCACTCGTGTCTGAAATCCAGAAGCATCTGAGCTCAGGAAATCTCTCAAGGGAGAACATCTCAAATACACAGTGGTCAGCTCTAGCCTTTGTGTTGCTGATGTCAGAGGACAGTTGGGAAAAGTTTGAGCTGAAGAAGTACGGAGGATCAGATGAAGTGCTAGAGAGACTGCTACCAGTGCTGAAAAACACCAGATGCGCTCTGTAAGTATTGAAATCATTTGTTTGTACTCTTATCTTATGTTCATGAAATATACCAAAGCAGAACACTCTTGCCAGAAAAATCATACATCTTTGTTGATTTAAAAAGTTAATTCAGGGCATATTTAAGAAAAGTCATAACAGTAAAAGTCAGAGCGGCTGATCAGTCATTCAGGAGTTCTCTGGCAGAAGTCAGGGCACATTTAGGAAAAGTCATAACAGTAAAAGTCAGAGCAGCTGATCAGTCATTCTGGAGTTCTCTGGCAGAAGTCAGGGCATATTTAGGAAAAGTCATAACAGTAAAAGTCAGAGCAGCTGATCATTCATTCAGGAGTGCTCTGGCAGAAGTCAGGGCATATTTAGGAAAAGTCGTAACAGTAGAAGTCAGAGCGGCTGATCAGTCATTCAGGAGTTCTCTGGCAGAAAGTTTACAAAGCCCATCTTAAGTTTGTCTTTTACATTTTCCAAGTAATATTCTCTGTAATTTATCAGTTAAACAAGAGAAGCATCTGCCAGGGTCTTGTTAATATGAAACAGGTGTTTACCAGTACCTTGGGTATATTTAAGCAACACCCAGTCTAATGTTCATCAAAGTGCCCTCTTTGGTTTGAAGAGTTGCCTTTGCCTAAATACTGATTTGCTAGACATTGCCAAGAGAAGATAAAAACAAATGATATATTTCCTTCAGTTACACATGACAATGGGTTATTGTCAGAATGGCCTATGCATAAGTAAAATTGTGGTAGCAAGAAGATAACAGTATGGTCTAATTATTTTAACTGGAGGTTTGGTTACCTACTTACTGACTTTTGCAGTACGGCTTTCAATTGACACAGGAGGTTAGGGCTTCTAAAACAGACAAAAATGACTTGGGGGGAGGGGGGGAAAGCACATTTACCATTATTTGTGCCAAATGTCAAAATTTAAGAGTTTCTTCAATTTCCAGGTGTAAATGATATATAATAAGGTACAGTAAACTGGAGCCTTTATCAAATGTCGGAAATATTTTTGCTTGGAAAAAAATTGTTTTACACTGTTGATGAAAATCAGACAGTTATATCTAACCTTGGCTACTGTGAACTAACAGCAAACAGCAGTCCAGTATTTAACTGAAGGCAGCTTAGAATTACTGGTCTTCCTGTTCCAGCAGTTTACATCTGAGGGAGACTCATACCAGGGAACTCAGTGTGTTTTATCACTGCACACTGATGATGTGATAGTGTTTATTGTAGGACAGTGGATTTGCAGTGACACACACAGCCAATTAGACATTCAACAATTACTCTCTGTCTCTCGCACACAATGTCTCCCTTCCTGCAGACTCAATGACAGTAAACTCACTGAGAAGTCCTGTGAAGCTGTAGCCTCAGTTCTACAGTCAGTAAACTGTCCCCTGAGAGAACTGGACCTGAGTAACAATGACCTTCAGGACTCAGGAGTGAAATTGTTCTCTGCTGGACTGGAGAATCCACACTGTAAACTGGAGATGCTGAGGTCAGTATTACTTTATGTTTGAGAAACAATAATTTTTTTAAGCTGTACACTTACTAAAGTATGGAGGTCCCTCTGTCACGGTGTCCGGGTGGACAGAGTTCGGGTAGAATCAGAGAGCTGAGCTTTATCATATCTTTCGAGCAAGTATAATAAACAACATAAGTTTGAAGTGAGGTGTATTTACTTTGTACATGTCTTTGGTCTCACAGGATGAAGGGAGAAAAGAATATACTCATGAATATATTCATAGGCAATAAAAACGCAACAGATGTTCAATATAACAATATAAGTTTCCTCTCAACTACACATATAACTTCCTGTCTAGGTTATTGTTATTATTAACCTAAGGAATTAATTGTATTCATTATTTTTCTGCATAATAACTGATAAAAATAATGTGAACAGATTTTGGTGGAAGCATTAGCTAAGAATGACAACACAGTTACAAAGACCATTGGCTCACATTTGTGCATTCATGCACATGCCAAGGATCACTAAAAGAGACCCCCCCCCCAAAAAAAACCCCCACTAACTAGCTATTCTTTATTAATGTGATATCAGCAACATGTTGTGTGCCAAGGATATCAAGCAATGTAAAAACAGCGTAAGGTATTTAACCATAACGTGAATTAATGAGAATGGGGGTCTCACGCATACACAGATGTGTTGCAGAGAATTCTCTCTTCAGGTGAAACCTCTCTCTCTCTCTCTCTCTCTCTCTCTCTCTCCTTAGACTTGCTGGCTGTAAACTCTCGGAACATTCCTGTGTAAACGTACTTTCAGCTCTAAATTCAAAAAATTCAACGTTGAGAGAGCTGGACCTGAGTTACAATGACCTTAAGGATGAAGGAGTGAAGCAGATCTGTGTTGGACTAAAGTATCCACACTGTAAACTGAAGATACTGAGGTCGGTATTGCTCAGGACATAAAAAACACAGTATTGCTTTGTCATAGACATATGTTTCAAGTGCTCTCTAGTGATCTATATATTCACCCAATTCACTCAGTGTGGAACAACCAGTTCCCCTGGAACCAGTCCCACTGCTGATTTGCATACAACTGTACTGGTGCCCTGTGGATGCTAGTAAATCACTACAGTGCAATGACAGTGAGTCTCAGAGAGCCTGGAACATTCCAGCCTGTAACCATAGCTTTGTTGTCATTCACTACCATGTCACACAAGGCCCCAAATGACTCAGCTTTTGTCTTCTTCTTCTTCTTCTTCTTCTTTTTTTTTTTGACACTGTACTATTCATGTTAGACTACTGTACAGTGCCCTCATTTACGCTCTCATCCAACCCTAAATCCACCACAGAAACTGTTCTCATCCAACCCTAAATCCACCACAGAAACTGTTCTCATTCAACCCTAAATCCACCACAGAAACTGTTCTCATTCAACCCTAAATCCACCACAGAAACTGTTCTCATCCAACCCTAAATCCACCACAGAAACTGTTCTCATCCAACCCTAAATCCAAAAAAAGAAACTGTTCTCATCCAACCCTAAATCCAAAAAAAGAAACTGTTCTCATCCAACCCTAAAGCCAACACAGAAACTGTTCTCATCCAACCCTAAATCCACCACAGAAACTGTTCTCATCCAACCCTAAATCCACCACAGAAACTGTTCTCATCCAAGCCTAAATCCACCACAGAAACTGTTCTCATCCAACCCTAAATCCACCACAGAAACTGTTCTCATCCAACCCTAAATCCACCACAGAAACTGTTCTCATCCAAGCCTAAATCCACCACAGAAACTGTTCTCATCCAATCCTAAATCCACCACAGAAACTGTTCTCATCCAATCCTAAATCCACCTGTTACGTGCGGCGCGTTTGTGTGTGTGTTTGCGTCTTGCTGCGTCCTGTGTTTTGTTTTTCTCTCTCGCTCCTCTCGCCTGTCACCTGATGCAGGGATCCAGCGGTGGCGCGAACAGCTGCCACTCCCCACCTGGCCTGGTGTTGCGTCCCACCTCCGTGTTCCCAGCCAGCCAACCAAGACGGAGCACCCCTCGTCGGATGGCCAACCGGAGATGGGGCGCGGAAATTTAAAGATGCCAGTTGTTAGCTGTGGTAGATTTCAGTCTCGTTTTGCGTTCGCTTGTGCTCTATTGTGTTCTAATTACTCGCTGTATATCGTGTTTGACTTTTGTTATTATTGACTACGGATTTGGATTACAGATTGGTTTTGGTTGCTTTCGATTGGCGTGGGGAGAAGAACAGGTAAGAAGGGGATCCCCGCGCTAGGAGTTAACTGTGTATAGGGGTTAGGTTAGAGGCGGATGCCACTATTGTATGTTCTGTTTTGTAGGCAGTGAGTGTAGTTAGGTTTATTTTGGCTCTGCCACCTTTTTAGTTTCTCGTAGTTACGTGTGTGTTTCCGTAGGCAGTTAGGGTGGTTTCTGTTATATTTCGTTCATTCCTTTGGCACCGTCTATAGTTCTCTCCCCTCTCCGTGTTCATGTGTAAATATTTCTGTATATATATATACTCTTGTAAATATTCTTTTGTCACTTTGTAAATATCTTTAATACATTGCACTTTTTTTGTTGTACATTGCTCCCGTGTCCGTGTGTTTTTTCCCTCGCACCGTCCCAATCCGACACTGGTGGTGGGTTTCCTTTATGCTACGTCCCTGCTTCATACCCCTAGACCCAACTCACCATCTGGGACGTAACACCACCACAGAAACTGTTCTCATCCAATCTTAAATCCACCACAGAAGCTGTTCTCATCCAATCCTAAATCCAAACAATTCACCCTTTTAGCTTTATTCATCTGTGGCCATGCCTGATACCAAAATGTATTCAGTGAGATTCAATCGATCAAAAAGGCTACTACCAAGACACTCTCCTCTATCCACAGTCTGTGTCACGAGCTGTTCTTTGAGCGTGCTGTATTTAGTAGAGCTGTTCTTTGAGTGTGCTGTATTTAGTAGAGCTGTTCTTTGAGTGTGCTGTATTTAGTAGAGCTGTTCTTTGAGCGTGTTGTATTTAGTAGAGCTGTTCTTTGAGTGTGCTGTATTTAGTAGAGCTGTTATTTGAGTGTGCTGTATTTAGTAGAGCTATTCTTTGAGTGTGCTGTATTTAGTAGAGCTGTTCTTTGAGTGTGCTGTATTTAGTAGAGCTGTTATTTGAGCGTGCTGTATTTAGTAGAGCTGTTCTTTGAGTGTGCTGTATTTAGTAGAGCTGTTCTTTGAGCGTGCTGTATTTAGTAGAGCTGTTCTTTGAGTGTGCTGTATTTAGTAGAGCTGTTATTTGAGCATGCTGTATTTAGTAGAGCTGTTCTTTGAGTGTGCTGTATTTAGTAGAGCTGTTCTTTGAGCGTGCTGTATTTAGTAGAGCTGTTCTTTGAGTGTGCTGTATTTAGTAGAGTTGTTCTTTGAGCGTGCTGTATTTAGTAGAGCTGTTCTTTGAGTGTGCTGTATTTAGTAGAGCTGTTCTTTGAGCGTGCTGTATTTAGTAGAGCTGTTCTTTGAGTGTGCTGTATTTAGTAGAGTTGTTCTTTGGAGTGTGCTGTATTTAGTAGAGCTGTTCTTTGGAGTGTGCTGTATTTAGTAGAGCTGTTATTTGAGTGTGCTGTATTTAGTAGTGTAGTACTTGCATGTCTATCAGTACTGATATGGCAGTTTGTGTCCTTAGATGCTCCTTTCCTCTTGTTTGATATATGTCTCACATACACCCTCCTCCTTCACCCCTTGCCCTGCACTACCTCACTATCAAAGGAATTTTTTCCACAACCAAAATGCATTTTAATTACATAACATTCATTTCTGAATGTTATACAACCACAAATCACAAATGTGTTTTATCAGCATAGACAATGAAACAGTGTTTACTGTAGGACATAAAGATGTAGCAAGACTTTGATTTTATGTGACCAGTCACGGTTCTCTCCTTCTCTTTCTCTCTCTCTCTCTCTCTCTGTCTCTCTCTGAACAGTCCTGTTCATTTTTAGCCTCAGTTCTACAGTCAGTAAACTGTCCCCTGAGAGAACTGGACCTGAGTAACAATGACTTTCAGGATTCAGGAGTGAAGCTGCTCTGTGTGGGACTGGAAAAATCTCAATGCACATTGAACATACTGAGGTCAGTATTTTGTCTAAAACCACATGCCACAAAAGTTCCAGAGTGTCACCTCTTTTGTTTTGCAATTGGGCCACTCTTGGAAGTAATGAAAATCACTTTTGGGTTGCATTCCAAAATTACCAAACTGAATCCCTTACTCAGACCCTAGGGCTTCTGTTACCCAGAGCCTGAAAAATAGCCATTGTTATGTCTTTATTGCATGTGTGCTACATTGGTAACTAGAGAGACATTATGTCTTTAATGCATGTGTGCTACATTGGTAACTAGAGAGACATTATGTCTTTAATGCATGTGTGCTACATTGGTAACTAGAGAGACATTATGTCTTTAATGCATGTGTGTTACATTGGTAACTAGAGAGACATTATGTCTTTAATGCATGTGTGCTACATTGGTAACTAGAGAGACATTATGTCTTTAATGCATGTGTGTTACATTGGTAACTAGAGAGAGCCCAGGCATCTGAAAGGCTGAATTCACTAATAAAAGCAGTAATCTGAAGAGCAGTAACATGGATGAGAGAATTAAATTCATTTTCTTATTATCTTATTATCTATGCTGCTAAACTTAGTAACTGGTCTGTGAAATCAATCAGTGGAATACTAGATGTTCACCTTCAGAATGAACATTGGTGAACTTAATAAAATGTCCTCTTGGTTAAGAGAAAAATATAATTTACATATCTTGTCATGATTATTATAGTTTATACTAGCAGGTTATCATTAAGTCCACTGTCAGGGCATTTACACAGCCTCACTATAGAGTCATCTTTACAGAGACTGAGATGGGACCTAAAGGGGTTTCCAATACCAGAGAATCAAATGTGTTTTATCAGCACACACTGATGATTTGAAACTGTTTAGTGTTTAGCTGGAAGACATGGTGACCCTCTGATCTCATGAAGAATCCTCTTCAGCTGAATGTCAGTTGGGATAAATGCACAGGACCCATCAGAAAGAAACCTCTCTCTCTCTCTCTCTCTCTCTCTCTCTCTCTCTCTCCCTCTCCCTCTCTCTCTCTCTCTCTCTCTCTCTTTCTCTCTCTTTCTCTGTCTTTCTCTCTCTCTCTCTCTCTCCCTCTCCCTCTCTCTCTCTCTCTCTCTCCCTCTCCCTCTCCCTCTCTCTCTCTCTCTCTCTCCCTCTCCCTCTCCCTCTCTCTCTCTCTCTCTCTCCCTCTCCCTCTCTCTCTGTCTCTCTCTCTCTCTCTCTCTGTCTTTCTCTCTGTAGGTTATCTGGCTGTTCAGTCACTGAGGAAGGCTGTTCTTCTCTGGCCTCTGCTCTGAGTTCAAACCCCTCACACCTGAGAGAGCTGGATCTGAGCTGCAATCACCCAGGAGACTCAGGAGTGAACCTGCTCTTGGCTAGACTGGAGGATCCACACTGTCAGCTGAACACACTCAAGTCAGTGTAGTCTGTGTGTGTGTGTGTGTGTGTGTGTCTGATGGCTTGCACATTTGGCATCATTATTTTCCCATGTACTTTTGAGACTATTTATAGCTTTCAGGCATTTATTATAGATTTACCATTTGTATATCTGTAATTCTTTCTCTGTTTAATACAGGGTGTAGGTAATCTATAAATGTGAATTTTTTGTGAATCATTTACAAATTGCAAAGGTTTTGCAGACTTTTGCAGATTTATAGCTGTAACAAATGTGAATCTATAGACACATATTTATATTAGTGAGCCTTTGGCAGGCATACTGGCAGTGACATCAGGCAAAGTGAAAGAAAGAAAGACAGACAGACAACACACAGGTAGAAGGAGAAAAAAGGGAGAGAGGGAGAGACACTTATCTGCTGTCCGTCTTTCCACAGGGTGGACCATGGAGGAGAGTTTCGGGTGAAACCAGGACCAAGAAAATGTGAGTAAACATAGACATAAACACACACAGACACAGAGTTTGTTATATGTTGTCTCTTATATACATAGACATAAACACACACAGACACAGAGTTTGTTATATGTTGTCTCTTATATACATAGACATAAACACACACAGACACAGAGTTTGTTATATGTTGTCTCTTATATACATAGACATAAACACACACAGACGCAGAGTTTGTTATATGTTGTCTCTTATATACATAGACATAAACACACACAGACGCAGAGTTTGTTATATGTTGTCTCTTATATACATAGACATAAACACACACAGACGCAGAGTTTGTTATATGTTGTCTCTTATATACATAGACATAAACACACACAGACGCAGAGTTTGTTATATGTTGTCTCTTATAACTTCTCTTCTTCTCTGCAGATGCCTGTCACCTCACACTCGACCCAAAAACAGCACAACCATTTCTACTTCTATCTGAGAGGAACAGGAAGGCTACACGCATCCGAGTCAGGCAGCTGTATCCTGATCATCCAGAGAGGTTTGATGCCCGTTACCAGGTCATGTGTAGAGAGAGTCTGACAGGCCGCTGTTACTGGGAGGCTGAGTGGAGTGGGGACGCGGCCATTGGAATGATGTATAAAGGTATCAGCAGAAAAGGACAGGGTGATGACTGTGAGTTTGGCTGTAACGACAAATCCTGGAGCCTGTTCTGCTATGAATCTTTTTTCTCTGCCTGGCACAACAAAGCAAACACTGACATACCTGCTTCCCCTTCACACACACACAGAATAGGAGTGTATCTGGACTGCCTCGCTGGCACACTGTCCTTCTACAACGTCTCCTCTGACACACACACACTCACACACTTACACACATTCCACTCCACATTCACTGAGCCCCTCTATGCAGGGTTTGGGATATGGAGTTACAATTCCTCAGTGTCTCTGTGTCAGATAGAATAGAATGATGTCTCTGCATGGTGGTTGCATTTATATATACACACCACTAAATTCTACAGATATGGAAACAGGTACCTCTGGGGACTGATTCTCTCTAATGAGTCAAGCTTGGACTTATAACAGATCGCATCACTTGTCGTGTTGATTCAGTAATTCTGTTAAAGACACTGTAAAACATTAGAAACGTTAAAAAGGTTAAGGTGTGTGATATTCACAAAAGTCCAGCACTGAGGAGCAAAGACAGAAAGTGATGTTAACAAACTTTAATTTGAAATATTTGATTTCTCTGTACTGAACTGATTGACATTTATAAATGTTGTGAAAATATGGGGTTTCCTGTGCTGAACTGAAGGATGTTTATAAATGTTATGAAGTATGTGATTTCTCTGTACTGACCTGAATGATGTTTATAAATGTTATGAAAATATGGGGTTTCTGTGTACTGACCTGAATGATGTTTATAAATGTTATGAAAATATGGGGTTTCTGTGTACTGACCTGAATGATGTTTATAAATGTTATGAAAATATGGGGTTTCTGTGTACTGAACTGAATGATGTTTATAAATGTTATGAAAATATGGGGTTTCCTGTGCTGAACTGAAGGATGTTTATAAATGTTATGAAGTATGTGATTTCTCTGTACTGACCTGAATGATGTTTATAAATGTTATGAAAATATGGGGTTTCTGTACTGAATGTGCTTAGAGACTAAATGGCGTTGAGACTGATGATGAGGATGAGGATGAAGATCCTGTCAGATCACACCTGTTATGTGAGAGTACCCTAAACTCTAGAACTTCCCTTCCAGTAGAAGCTTGACTATCACCTGACTGCTAACCCATCCATTATAAATTTTCCATTTTTCCTTTGTCTACCAAACTTTAAACAAAATCAGGTCACCAAGAGAGGGCCAGTATTTTTACATGTAAATGTGTTTATGTATACAGGCACATATGTAAGTGTTTATATGCATCTCCGTGTGTCTGTGTCTCTGTACAAATGGACACTAGCCTTTCTGACTCACTCTGTTTAGTACATGAATGTGCACGTGCACACACACATACACACACCGATAAATACACACCGTCAAATACACACCAAGAAATACAAATGGATACTTTTTGTACAGTTGAACACTAACACACACATACTCATACACACACACACTTAAATTCTATAAGTAGACACACAGGTGTGCTCTCATGCGTTGAACACACACAGGTGCAAAGCCATGTGTGGACAGACCACATTTCACACAGAGGAAATATTTACACTCAGAAATACTGCTCCAGCTCTCTTTCTCTCTCTCACACACACACACACGGACGTGCACAGACACACACACACACACAAAATGTTACAATCTCTCTAACACATTTATCTAAATGCTGCAGTACATTACACAACCTGATCTCATATATGTATTTGGTATATCTTGTTAGCAGTTACTGATGCGTGAGGTCGTGACAGTAGTGGGACTGTTTTAATTCTTTAACTGTTCGGGCGCCAGGTGAAATCCACCACCACTCAGACAGAGTCAAAGATAAATGTATTACAATAATAAATATGAATGATTCTGGCTTTCGCTATAGTAAACCAAACACAGCTATTTAATTATTTATTTATCTAACGCGATACATTCCAGACCACAAGTTTCAAAAGATGGGTTGTATTCCATTAGTCGGTGCGCGGTAACAAAGTCTCTTTCGGGTTAGGGAGTTGGGGAAGAGAGGACAAAACAACGAAAACCAAAAAAAAAAAAGCAAAAGAAGGGAAAACCCCTTTCCTTCAAGGTCTGTTTTGAGCCCCTGCTTCCAAACGAAACAATTTCAAACAATTTTAAGATCAAAATTATACACGCAGTATTCAGACTTTTAGAGTTTCCGTAACATAGTGACATTAAATACAATTTCAACACGTGAGTAATTGGGCAAACCAGCGCCATAGGAAAGTAAAAAGAAAAAACAAAATTTAAATAAACGAAAAAACAGAACAGCTATCCCAAGGTAAAAACCCTTCCGGGAGAAAACCTCAGCAGTAACCCAAGGTTACGCTTCCTAAATGAGCGCTCACTATAGGACCGGACTCACAAAAAAAAGATTTGCCCCACCGCTGCCGTGTCACCTGCTAAATACGATAAAAAAAAAAAAAAAAAAAAAAATTCACAATAAAATCGTAAGCAGAGAATGATCACGGCTTACCGATGGAAAATGAAGAATTCAAATGCCGCAGACTGAAAAAAAAACGCTCTCTCTACAACTCAACCAGCTAAGCGCAGCCACCCAAAGTATACCATGAGCGCACAGGTGCGACACAACAGGTAGAGGAAGTGAGGAAGAGAGCACAATGTTACCTGGGCCGGTATTTATAGACAATGATCATGACCCGTATGCAGACGCCATGTTTTAAAAAAATATTTTATCATAAGGAGACATGGCTCTTATCGCCACACGGTGTATGTCAGAATCCTCAAAAGGCAGGCTGCAAGTTTAATGTCCTCCAGACAGGTAGGTACGACAAACAAGTACTAAGTAAAACATGAACACGGTATGGAAGTAACAGCTATACAGTGGACACGCTCAGTAATCACAACGGACGTGAAGACTTTGCAAAGACAGACTGGAGGCCAGGGCTATAAATATAAGAAGAAATCAGGGAGTAGCAGGTGAAAACAGGTGAGAGAGATAATGAGCAGATGGGCTGGTGATTAGTAGACCAGCAACGCCGATCTCTGATTGGTGGAACTGGAGGGGGGAGGAGTCTAAAATGGGCTGGTGATTAGTAGACCGGCGACGCCGATCTCTGAATGGTGGAACTGGAGGGTGGAGGAGTCGGAGTTGTCACAGTGTATTTGTTGTTAGCATTTACTAGTGTATGAGGTGTATTTGTTGATAATAATAATAATAATAATCACAATAATAATAATAATAATAATAATAACAATAATGCAAGTTTATTTACAGCCCAATATGACTATTTATAATCTCAAAGAGCTTTACATGTCTATAACGAAGTCAAATCAAAATGATATTATCCATAAGTTAGAGAAAACAGATGAGTCTTAAGTCTGGTTTGAAAAGTATTTGTTGTTAACATTTACTAACCTGTGTGGTGAGCCAATCAAATTAAAGGCATGTGTGGCAGCATTTCTTATGTTTTGTGTGTGTGTCTATTTTTTTATTTATTTATTTATTTTTTTTCAAATCAATGAATTTGCACTGTGTTTTGTGTTTCTCCTTGTGCTATAGCTGTAAAGGAGTTTATGAATTGTACATCACTTCAAATGTGTTCATTATTAAAAGAATTTCTAATAGTTATGAATGAAACTCTGTCCTTTGCAAAGACATGTATGGGTGTGTGTGTGTGTGTGTGTGTGTGTGTGTGTTTGTGAGGATGGTGTGTGTGTGTGTGTGTGTGTGTGTGTGATATTTCTCTGTGTGATTTCTCTCTGTGTGATTTTTCTCTGTGTAAGAGACACAGGTTGGGGACAGTTGTGTGATTATTCTCTGTGTGAGAGACACAGGTTGGGGACAGTTGTGTGATTATTCTCTGTGTGAGAGACACAGGTTGGGGACAGTTGTGTGATTATTCTCTGTGTGAGAGACACAGGTTGGGGACAGTTGAAACATGACATCAATGTGACATCATCCTACGCTGGTCCTGAATTCCCTTTATAATTCCTGAGAATACACATTCATCTGAAGGGAACATTTCAGAAGGTGAACCACTGTTTATGGTTTAGTCCAACTGAAATAGACATGTTCAAGAGATGATATAATGAATAATAATTTATTAATACTGTACATATAAAAAAAAAATCATAATTTGCTGAGAGTTGGAAGATGATCACTCAGTTATGATTGGCTTAGAGTTGTTCACAACCAAGTCACTGCTTTCTTAAAACAAAACAAAAAAGGGAAAAAAAAAATGTCAAATTGGAACATAAATGTTTTGATAAGTTTATGTTGATGAATAGGGTGTAAATGTTTTGATAAGTTTATGTTGATGAACGGGGCGTAACTATGGAAGGACAGGAGCCTACACAACATGACAAAGTGACACTGAGCACTCTGAAAAACTCACAGCCCAAAATCTAAACCCTGGATAGAGGGGCTCAGTGAACATGGAGTGGAATGTGTGTAAGTGTGTGAGTGTGTGTGTGTCAGAGGAGACGCTGTAGAAGGACAGAGTGCCTGCCCGCCAGTCCAGATACACTCCCACTCTGCGGGAACTTGATGGGTCTGGTATGTCAGTGTCCTGGTTATGGTACCAGGCGGTGTAGCTGGTATCAGAGCAGTGCAGACTCCAGGAGTTCTCATTGAGTCCAAGCTTGCAGGCACGACCCT
>NC_044501.1:1480606-1528106 GCF_902362185.1 Chanos chanos | reverse complement strand
GTGCCGCTGATGAATCCTGGACTTTTATCTCACTGAGCTTCAGCAGAAGAGGACTCTCCATATGCTCTCAAAACTCCTGCTAACAGTCATAACATCTTCCTGTCCTACAATAAACTTTGGTACAGCATCAGTGTGTGCTGATAAAACACATTTTGTGTCTTAGTATTAAAGATCCCTTTAGATCCCATCTCAGCCTCTATAGAGGAGATTCAATAATGAGGATGCATACCTGGCCTTAGAGTAGATCTGCGAATCACCTACCATTATAAACGCCATAGCAACAAAGGAAAGCTTGGCATTACTGCTATGGCTACAACAAATTCAACATTCATCTGTGAAGTCCAGGAACAAATCAGAACTCTGTAAATTTACAGTTTGCAATAAATCATATATAAGAATTATTTAAATAACAGTATAAACATCTATCTGTTTATTCAGAAATGTCCCAGGGCAGATACAGTACATGAGGGTTTAGATAAAAATCATTTTAAATACTACATTTTCAGTTCCTGATTAAAACTGACTTTAGTGTCTCCAGTTTACAGTGTGGATTCCCCAGCCCAGCAGAGAGCAGCTTCACTCCTGGATCCTGGAGGTTGTTGTTACTCAGGTCCAGTTCTCTCAGGGTGCAGTTTGGTGACTGTAGAACTGAAGCTAAAGTCTCACATGAGTGCTTGGAGAGTTTACAGTTAGCCAATCTACAGGGAGAGGAGAAAGAGTTGGCAGACTCTAAAACGAGAGGCAGTGTCGTTGTTTTACAGGTATTTTTTGGCAATGCTGGACATGTGACACTGGGGAAAGAACACATAGGGTTAGGGTTAGTGTGGAGTCACGAATCATGATCAGGGTTAGGGTTAGTGTGGAGTCACGAATCATGATCAGGGTTAGGGTTAGTGTGGAGTCACGAATCATGATCAGGGTTAGGGTTAGTGTGGAGTCACGAATCATGATCAGGGTTAGGGTTAGTGTGGAGTCACGAATCATGATCAGGGTTAGGGTTAGTGTGGAGTCACGAATCATGATCAGGGTTAGGGTTAGTGTGGAGTCACGAATCATGATCAGGGTTAGGGTTAGTGTGGAGTCACGAATCATGGTCAGGGTTAGGGTTAGTGTGGAGTCACGAATCATGGTCAGGGTTAGGGTTAGTGTGGAGTCACGAATCATGGTCAGGGTTAGGGTTAGTGTGGAGTCACGAATCATGGTCAGGGTTAGGGTTAGTGTGGAGTCACAAATCATGATCAGGGTTAGGGTTAGGGTGGAGTCACAAATCATGGTCAGGGTTAGGGTTAGGGTGGAGTCACGAATTATGATCACCGTGAGAGCGATAGATGTGTCAGGTGTCTCCAAGCGCAAAACCGACTGTGTCGTATGAAATATGGAACGGTATGAAATTTGTAGTGGGTGCATCACGTGACCCATTTTCACAGGAAATGCGTCACGTGGTGTCGACTGCTATCAATGTAAACCATCACATTTGGAGCCACCAAAATGTGAAATGGCTGTTAAAGACACAACAGAATGAAAAGAATGAAAGAATTAAATGCCAGTTTTGTGGTGTACCTAATCCCTTACCTAATCCAATACATTTGGCTACCCGAACCTGGTAACAGAGACAAGCAATGGCCCGTCTGTATACCTTGGCTCTATAAACTGATTGTACATGGCACGGATGATACGAGATGTATATTAAATGTCTACATGAACAGAATTATTGCTGTAAATTTTTATTGTTGTAAATGTTAAAAAAAAAAAAAAAAAACATTTCATGCTACACAACCTCATTATACAGCTTTGATGGTGGGAAAAAAATCTAAACACGTTTTCAGCCATTTTCTTACAACTGAAGTTTTATGCTGTTTGGTACACAGATGTTAAACGTGTAAAACATCAAATTTATTCTGGAATAAACCATTAAAGATGAAGTCCTAGCACGAGGCATCAGATTTATTCTGTAAGGAAATGAACCAGTTTATTTGCAGAATGGATATTTTAGTGTTCTAGACCATCATATATACTATTCCCAGTCTTGTGCTTATGCACCTGGGGGATTTGGTCACAGGGCTGTCCTTTCACATTATTGGGTGCCCTCGGTGAAGTTGTGATGAAGATCCTAATCATAAATTTAGTTTGATTTTTCTCAGAACCTGTAAATGTGATATTGTATGTCAATTTCTTCAATGGTGTTTTATGTAATTGGTGTTTCGTTGCTTAAATAACAAGAAACTCATTGCCGACAAAGTTTCCTGTGAAAATGAGTCACATGACGCACCCATTCCAGATTTCACACCGTTCCACATTTCATACGACACGGTGTTGCATGCCATCATGCTTCAGCAATTCCTAGTGTGAATAGGTCACATACATATTTGCAGGAGAATTTATGGGTAATACTCTGGGCAACCATGCATGTTACATTTACGTGGAGGTGAATGTAAACTGAGATGAATGAACTTCAAGTGAAAAGAAGAGATATCTGTTTTGGGGAAAGCCAGTTTTCACCCTCATACTCTGATACAGCTATAATGCCATTGTGGAAATTGTTGACTGCAACTCCAATTTAAAAAGGGGAAAGAGATTGTTTTTCTCTCTTTTTTCATTTTTTTTTAATGATTATACGTTTATATGATGACGTATTTATTTGATGTATGGGCCAGGCACTGACTATCACATCTCCCAAGGGTCTGTAATTCCAGTCTGACTCATACTCACTGCAGTGTCTCCAGTTTACAGTGTGAATTTTCCAGACCATCAGACAGCAGCTTCACTCCTGAGTCCCCAAGACCATTGTTTCCCAGGTCCAACTCTTTCAGAAGTGAATTTTCTCGTTGCAGAAAAGTGGCTATAGTTTCACATGAATTCTTAGATAGTTTACAGGCAGCAAGTCTAGAGAGATTGGGATAGGAAAGAGGAGGAGAAAGAGAGTGTTAGGAGCCCGGTCATATGTGGCCAGACTTCTCCTACAAAGACTCCTGCTATATCCTCTGAAGAAATGAATCTTACCATATCAAAGCCTAAACTGCCAAGCAAAACATAGGCCACTTTGGAACATTCACAATATCAGTTCAGGAAAAGTCATTAAAAATTCTGTATTCGGTGTTTCTGACAAATATTAACCTCAGTGTCTCCAGTTTACAATGTGCATTCACCAGTCCAGCAGAAAGCCATTTCACTCCTGAATCCCAAAGGGGATTGCTACTCAGGTCCAGCTCTCTCAGGGAAGTTGATGACTGAAGAGTTGAGGCTATTGTTAAACAGGACTCCGCAGTGAGATTACAGCCATTAAGTCTTAAGAAAGTGCCAGAGAGAGAGTGAGAGAGGGAGAGAGAGAGAGAGAGAGAGAGAGAGAGAGAGAGAAATCATTTACATTTCATTTAAATACTGGAGTACTAACTTCACTGGTCATCATTCTTCACTTAAAGGTTAGTTTAAGGTGGCCAAAACTCCCCTCAGTGGTAGCCAGGAGACATACTGTAGTTAAAATCTTAATTCCATTTCCTTCACAGAAATCTAACCCATCTAACTCACAGTCTTTGCTTTTTCTTTTCTGCAGACATCTGTGGTGGAATGAGGGTCGATAGACTTGATTTAGACCTGCAAATGTCATTTCTCTTCTGGAGAAAACTTTACCTTTGAGATGAGCAGCTCTAGTTTTTAACGGTTCACCTCACACAGATCAGGGGAAAACATTTTAGCTGTTTCAAAGACGAATATACCTATTTAATGTGAAAGTGGCACAGTCTACAAAGTATGGTCATTCTCTCTTAATATGGTTGAAGTAAAATGGTTAACTTAATATGGTTAAAGTAATATGATTAAAGTAATATGGTCAACAGGGGCGGATTTAGGCACAGGCGACGCGGACAGGTGGCCAGGGCGGCACTTGCCGTGGGCAGCCGGGGGCGCCCATAGATGAAATAAAAAATTTGGAATGGTGACATTTGCTCGATCAGTTTTCTATCAGTCATTTGCACGTCACGTCAATGATATCATGTCACCGCGTGGGTCAGTCAACCTTGTCGGAGTAGGCGCCCTAATTCTAGTGAGCTAGGTAGGCTACTGCCTGGGAAGGTCTCCCACTCAGCAGTACGAGATGGGGAGGGGGGCGGGGTTAGGTTTTCTAAAAGTCTCCCCACTGGAAGCCCAAGGTAGGGGGAGCAGGGGAGTCTATCCAACAGCACAAATTCAATTAGTAAAATCAGTTACACTACAAAATGCTACCAAATAAACCACAGGTAATTCATAATACTGTGAATATACAGTTTCACAGACATAGTGTTACATACTGATTACAACCATTAAGTCTCAAGACAGTGAAGGAGAGAGAGAGAGAGAGAGAGAGAGAGAGAAATCATTAACATTAACATTCCATTTAAATACTGGAGCACTGGTTTGACTGGTTGTCATTCTTCACTTCAGGGTTAGTTTAAGGTCACCGAAATTCCCCTCAGTGGCAGACAGACGACATGCTGTAGTTAAAATCTTAGTTTTATTTCTTTCACAGAAATCTAACCATCTTAAGTGACTAAGTATCCTCATACTTAGGATTTGATGACATCCCTAACTCACATCTAGCTTTTTCCAGACCTGCTGATATTTGTGCCTGAATGTGGGTTGGTAGACTTTGGTAGACTTTGGATCTGCAAAAGTCATTTCTCCTCTGGAGAAAACTCTACCTTTGAGACGAAGAGCTCCAGTTTTTTAACCATTAACCTTACACAGATCAGGGCAAAACATTTTAGCTGTTTCAAAGACTAATATACCTATTTAATGTGAAAGTGGCACAGCAATGCCTACAAAGTGTGGTCATTCTCTTGTCCTGAAACAAGTTCACTGATTTTAAGAAGTAGCGAGTGTCTATGTTTGGATTTGCCATTACACATTGTTGTGCTTCCCCCTAAAAAGTCATATGGTCAATGTGAAATACTAACAAAATAAAGGGTGACAAGTGTCTACAATAGAAGAGGATTAATAACCTCCTCCACAAAAAACAAAGTACAGCCAGATAAAAAAATATCCATACCTCTCAATTCCTTTAAAGAAAAAATCCAATACATTTGATTCAAGTCTATACATAAATTATGAAATTCAGTTCAGTAATGTTGTAACAGACTAACTGCCCAAAAACAAAACATTGTTTTGCCACTTTTCTCTGTCCACATGGACCCTCACAGAAATGGAAAATTACAGCTGTAATAAAGCAGCAGGATGTGAAACTTGTTTGCCTGGACACCAGCAGGGTGTTTCTCAAGCACAGGGCTGTTGTGCAAATGGCCCTCCAACCACAACGGATATTCCAATTTTACAAACTAATCTATTATAAGTGTTGAATATTACAATATTACATTATTCCATCAAATATGACATGCAGAATGCCCAGCTCAAATCTAAACTAACTCATTATGCACAGTTCCTTTCTCCTGTCAATCAAATGGACAGATAGGATTGGCCTATCTGAAAATATCTTTAACAAGATTGAAATAAATGAATATTTTCATTCTTGAGGCAAGAACTGTCTTAAACAATAACTTACAAAGCCCGCCTGGTGTTTTTCACTATGGGTAACAATCTCTTCAGACCTTCTTCTGATCCTCTGTATTTCTTAAGTTCAAATTTTTCCTGAGTCTCCTCTGACATCAGCAGAACAAACACCAGAGCTGACCACTGGGCAGATGAGAGTTTCTCTGATGAAAGACATCCTGAGCTCAAATTATTCTGGATTTCTGACAAGAGTGAGTCATCTTTCAGCTCACTCAGACAATAGAGAAGATTGATGCTCCTCTCTGATGAGATATCCTCATTGAGTTTCCTCTTGATGTACTCTACTGTTTCCTTCACACTCTCTGGTCTGATCTTCACGTGTGGTAGCAGTTTCTTAAGGTTCCTCTGATTAGACTCCAGTGAAAGGCCAAGGAGGAAGCGGAGGAAAAGGTCCAGGTGACCAGTCTTACTCTGTAACGCTCTTTTCACTGCAGTCTTGTGGAGGTCACACATGTTGTGCCTCAACAGCCATTGCAGTTTCTCTGCTGAACTGTGAAGCAGTGGATTACTCTTGCTTTCAAGGAATAAGAGGAACACATGAACTGCAGCAAGACATTCTTGAACACTCAGATGCACAAAGCTGAAAACTTCCTCCTCCTCTTTAAAGATCTGTGTGCAAAATCCCGAATAGACTGAAGCTTGTCTGACATCAATGCCACACTCACTGAGGTCCTCCTCATAAAACAGCAGGTTCCCCTTTTCCAGCTGATGAAATGCAAGTTCAGCAAGCTTCAGTATCCCTGATTCTGCCTCTTTATATTTCTTTTCCATCATTTTTGATTGAAAGAGTAGAAAACGTATGTACATTTCAGTTAAAGTTTTGGGTATATCTCCATTGTCATATTCACCCAACATCTTTTTGAGCACAGTGGCTGAGATCCAACAGAAGACCGGTATGTGACACAGGATGTGAAGACTTCTTGATTTCTTAATATGCGAGATGATACTTTTGGCTTGGTCCTGATCGCTGATTCTTTTCCTGAAGTATTCCTCCTTTTGTATGTCTGTGAACCCTCTCACCTCTGTTACCTGCTGGATGTATTCACGAGGGATCTGGTCCATTGCTGCAGGTCTGGAGGTTATCCAAATGAGAGCTGAAGAAAGCATTTCCCCCTTAATAAGGTTTGTGATCAGAAGATCCACTGAGGTTTCTTCCATAATGTCACTCACTATTTCATTTTCTGAGAAGTTCAAAGGAAGCCGGCTTTCGTCGAGGCCATCGAAGATGAACATGACTCTCCTCTTCTCTAACGGGAGGGATTTCATACAGGCTGTGTCTGGGAAACATCGGTGAAGCAGTTCCATCAGACTACAGTCTCTTTTTGTCATCAAGTTCAAACTGCGGAACGGAATAGGGAAAATAAAGTCTATATCCTGGTTGCTTCCACCCTCAACCCAGTCTAGAATAAACTTATGCACTGAGACGGTTTTTCCCACACCGGCAATCCCAAGTGTCAAAACTTTTTTGATGTGATTTTGTTGATCAGGTCCATTTTTAAAGATGTCAGAGATCTTGACTGGAATTTCCTCTTCGTCATGTCTCCTGGATGCTGCTTCAGCCTGTATCACCTCATGTTCATTACAAACTCCTCCTGTTCCTCCCTTCACTATGTAGAGCTCAGTGTAGATGGCATTTAGGAGCTTACATTCATCATTCGTGTTTGTCGCAGGGTTTCCTTCATGAATCGAGCCATATTTCATTTTAAGGCTGTGCTTTAGGTTTGTTTTGACTGAATGCTCTTGTGTATCTGAATTGTTGAAAAAAAGAGGAAAAATTTGGGAAACATTTAGAGTAAAGATAGCAGAGGTTCTCTGCTTTCTGTGTTCAGCTCTGTGATTAAACAAGAGATCAATATAAACAGTCACATTAAATGTTTGGATATAAATATATGTGCTGAAATCTGGGACAACTAGTATAATGCAACCCACCAACTGATGCTCCCATTTCCCATATATATAAAATATACTTAAACATTTTTTACCACATTGGTCTTTTGTAGCTGCTTCCCCTGAAAGATAAACAGATTTATGACTGTTGATTTTTTTAAAAACTGTTTTGTTAAAAGAAAAAACAGGCAGTGGATAATGTGGTGAACAGTTCTGTAATATAAATCATTACCAAGTCTTTTTTAATGTTTATTTGAGACTGATTCATCATTATTTAAGACTGATTTATCAAAAAGCAATGGAGACCATGGTTACAGGACTTCAGATGGATTCATTTACCTTCTTGTATAGAATGAGGAGTGGTGACATTTAAATGCACTGGACCATAAAATGTGTTGCCAGTGAGTTCAGGAGCATTAACTGAAGCCCCTGTCTGAGCTGAGATGCTGGTGTGGCCAGAACCAGTCTGAGCTGAGATGCTGGTGTGGCCAGAACCAGTCTGAGCTGAAGCTGCCATGACTTCCTTACTGATAAGAGAGAGAGAGACAGTACCAGGGATGGGTAGTATTTATGATACATGTATTTAAAATATGTATTTCAAATGCAAAATAGGATTTTGTAATTTGTACTTGTTAGAGTTGATGGAAATGGCTCCATGTTTTGTATCAACATACGTTAGTGTTTTGTATTTTTGTACCTTAGAAATACTGCAAATTACTTTCTGTGAGACGTCTGCGTGATGACATCATAAAAATGCAAAATGATGCATGCAGCTTCTAAAAGGTGCCCTCTCAGTAATTTGCCCAGCCTTGTTGACATCAGCATTAAAACTGATCCAGCACAAGGTGGGAGATGTAGTTTGACAGCCTTCCACCGATTTGTAGCATAAACTGCTACAATTACTAACAGGTCCTGCTAAGTTCTGGTGTTTGTTTTAGTTGCCTACTCTTCGTTTACTAGCTAACTATTTGACCTGAGTAGCGGCCCTCACAGTTAACGTTAGCTTGGTACTGTCAGCTTAAGTTTTTGTCAGGTTGTGCGTGGGGAAAAAAAAAACAAATTTCAGAGCTGTTGAACAACATTACTTTGTAATGGCACGAGATGGTGTAACTTCTTAAACGCACATGTGGTTTGTGCCTTATTGTCATTAACAACATTGCGGTGCAACGTCATTAAACAGCAGGCTGTCAACCCATCCACCACTGGTGTTTGTTGTAGTTCACAACTTCTCGCCAAGGTATCTGATTTAAAAATACATTTTGATGCATCTTTGCCCATCCCTGGACCATACAAGTGAAGTAGTGAGACAGTTCCATGCTATAAATTGATCTTCAATCTAAGGATCATGTGATGTACTCTTTACTGGTACTTATACATTAAAATCTATTTACATATTGACTTCCTACATGAGTGCAGTTTTACTCATTCTATAATAAGTGTCTTTTGGCTTAGAACAATTGATGGCTGAAGACTGCACATATGAAAACATGGGTGAGAATTGTAGTCCAATGGGTGAAGATTCAGTATCAGAATATACAACTATATAACAGAACCAGCTAGTCCTGCTAAGACTCATTACCGAAGAGTGAAATGTTTTTCAGATCATTTACGTTCTGATTCTGTTCGAAGAAACAACATTGACTTTGATAAGGAGAAAAAGAGGAAGAACATAAAGACAGAGTTAAAGCTTTATTACCTGTGAGGTAATCACGCCATTTTCCTGTGAGATCTCTAGTCCCGTGTATTCTTTTACAAATAAAACATTTGCTTGTTTTTTTGTCTTATTCCTTTGAATATAGGAGAACCAGGAGCACAAGACTAAGGTTTGGAGAAATGATCCTACGCCTCTCAAAAGCAGAATGTTTGTCTAAAACAGGAAGTTCTTTCACAATATCCTCTTCCTCCTTCCCCTGCTACACCACCAACTTACACCAAAACAATAAAACAATACAGAAATCAGCCCCTGAGTGTCATTCTGATTTACACCAAAACAATACAGAAATCAGCCCCTGACTGTCATTCTGATTTACACCAAAACAATACAGAAATCAGCCCCTGACTGTCATTCTGATTTACACCAAAACAATACAGAAATCAGCCCCTGACTGTCATTCTGATTTACACAAAAACAACACAGAAATCAGCCCCTGACAGTCATTCTGATTTGATCTGATTGGCTCTGTCATAACTCCTGTATTATTCTGACAGTCACTGACCCGTCACTGCCATTGAACTGAATTTCCATAGAGCAGCTTGGAATCTGCCTGTTCATTTCATGGTGAAGACAAAGCATGAAACTGAATTCATTGTAATACATAGGGTCAGCAGACCAAATTACTGGTTAATGATTCATGTAATCACACAAAAACAGATAAACTACAAATGAACCTTTGACCGATAATCGTGGTTCCTATCTGAATAAAAACGTCATGTTTATTTCTATGCGAGTGTTGCACACCTGAACAAAGAACTCACCGTGCGTGCATAAGGTTCAGAGACTTTGATATCCTTGCGTACAGCAGCACACTCGTTACCTCTCACTCTCCCAGCTCACTCTGCCCCCCCGCCCCCCCCCCAACCATTCTCTCAACTCTCGTGCAGTAACAAGCACACAAATAACAAAGAAATAGTAAAGAAACAAGGGGGGGGGCCTTTTTACTGTGAGCATTCCTATGAGTTCCACGCGATTGTTTTTTCTTGGGTAATGCTTTTCATAGCGACAGTGTGAATTTAAACATTCGTTAAATAGACCTGTATGTATGAGTTCCACACGATGGTTTTTTCTTGGGTAATGCTTTTCATAGCTACAATGTGAATTTAAACATTCGTTAAATAGTGAACTCACCTAACGTACCAATAACAGAGGTCTTCATCTCTTCAGATGAGATAATCCAGCCTCACTCATAATATCCAGAGGGATTACCAAATATTCTCAGAGACACATCTTCAGAAGGCACAACTCAGGAAGAGGAATTTCATTCACTCCATCTCTGATTAACTTTAAAAACTGTCACCATCTGTACCTCTGTTTCTCCACATCTGAGCTGCAGTTAAAACCAAGCCTCATTTTGACTGCATTTTCTTCTTCTAGTGCGGACTGAATTTTGCTGATGGTTTTACCCCTTTACATTTTGCTTAAAAACACCACATGTTCAAACATGTTTAAATACCAAGCAAGCAGCAACAAGACTTGTGTTACTGCACTTGATTGTCTTACAACTTACATTAGCAAGTAATTACTTACAGGGTGACCACAGATAAACTTACAGCTAGTTTTTGCTTTTCTTTCCCTTGTCCATGTTCTGTGCGCTGTTCTGGAGACAGTCTTAAAAGGGTTCACTGATGCAGATTCGATATTGAGTCACTGAAGAGTTCTACACACAGACTCTCTTCACAGTCTGTGCTGTTAAGGGCAGCTTAGCCTGCAGTTAACAACATATCCATAAGAAAACATTTACCCCATGAAAACAGGTCAGTTAAACAGAATAGTGTTTGAAATCATCCTGTTGGATCAGGACCATAGGAAGGAAGCACGTTCTTAAAAAAGAAAGCATACGGGTAAAAGTCAACGGGCTTCAAATCAGAACCAAAACAAAGCCAGAGGAAAGAATTACATAAGCAAATGTCAAAAGGCAAATACAAACCCAGACACAAAGGGAAACAGAAAGAATTAGGAAGGCAAAAATTAATATGAAAACTGGAATGCTGAATGCCATTGGCTTACACATAGCAATCAATGTGTTCTGGATGCGTCGTGTATCAAACCCTTTTAACAGTCAGTGTGTTCTGGATGCGTCGTGTTTAAAACCCTTTTAACAGTCAGTGTGTTCTGGATGCGTCGTGTATCAAACCCTTTTAACAGTCAGTGTGTTCTGGATGCGTCGTGTATCAAACCCTTTTAACAGTCAGTGTGTTCTGGATGCGTCGTGTATCAAACCCTTTTAACAGTCAGTGTGTTCTGGATGCGTCGTGTATAAAACCCTTTTAACAGGGCTATTTCCAGCTCTGCTCCCTCTACTGTTGGGAAACTGGATCACAGACACAATAGGTTATTGATTTGGTTATTGATTTGCCTCAGTGATTAAGGAAAGAAAATTAATTAAAAAAAAGAAATCAGAAATGTTTTTCATTTTCATTTGGTCTTAACAGGTTCTGAAATGTTAAGTTAGGAGTTGAGAACAAGGGCAGAAATGTTACAATGCTAATTTCAGTCAGAACACAGTAATAAAGAAAAGTTTTCATCTTTAAGCCCTGGTTGTAAATGATGAAATATTGTTTAAAAATAAAAAAAAATTAAAACAGCAGACCATGTTATGTAACAATTTTATTACATGAATATTAACAATGAACATGAACATCAAATGAGAAGACAATGCTTAAAAAAAATGTCATGGTTAATTTTAAAGAATTTATACATACAAGGTGTATGTATTAGAATAACACTGTTACCTTAAAAGCTACCATAATATTCTGAAAGTGTTAGCGCTATTTTTATGTTTACTTAAATTACTGTAGTTGTATTCTATTCTGTCTTCCACAGAGTCAAAGAAGAGTCATTGAAATATATACGCCACAGCCTGAACCCTGCATAAAGGGGTTCAGTGAATGTGGAGTGGAATGTGTGTATGTGTGTGAGTGTGTGTGTGTCAGAGGAGACGTTGTAGAAGGACAGGGTCCCAGCTGGCCAGTCCAGATACACTCCTACTCTTTCAGAATATAAGGAAGGTTTGCCTTTGAAAGTTCTGTGATTGTTGTGCCAAGCACTGTATCTGTCTTTAAAGCAGAACAGAGACCAGCTCTTGTCATTGAATCCAAACCTACAGTCACGACCTTTTCCTTTTCTACCAATTCCTTTATAAGTCACTCCGATTGCTATACACCCACTGATGTCAACTTCCCAGTAACAGCGCCCAGTCAGATTCTCTCTACACAGCACCACAGATAATTCCTCGAATCTTTCTGGATGATCAGGATACGACTGCTCTGTTACACAAGCCACCTTTCTGTTCCCCTCAGAGAGAGAGAGATGTCTGTTTGCTGTATTTGGGTCCAGCGTGAGTTTACAGGCATCTGTAGAGAACGTGAAAACATCAACAACTCTCTCTCTCTCTGTTTCTGTGTGTGTGTGTGTGTATGTGTGTGTGTGTGTGTGTGTGTGTGTGTGTGTGTGTACACTCACATTTTCGTAGTCCTGGTTTCATCCTGAGTTCTCCTCCATGCTCCACACTATAGAAACAGAATACAGGGTGAGGCCGACACACTTTTCCTTCCCCTCTCTCTCTCACACACATACATCTGTCTGTCTCTGTTTCAGCCCATCCCATAGAGGACAATGATTCTGTTATGATAATAAATGTGTTGGCCATGGAACACAGTCATTTTAAAGACAAGAATAAGATTTTAAACTTCCCAGCATCCAGAGTTACTCAAACATATTAAATTAAATGACTAACATGACATTGCAAATCCTACACGAAGTACGTGTCTTTACAGTATGAGCACAATCTGTTTCTCTGCATAACAAGATATCAGAAATCCCGTCATGTTTTCATTGTCCAGTCCAGTTAAACAGGTGCATATCTAGCGGCTTATTTTGATTTATTTTATTTTGACACTGATAGCCATGTCACAATTAGTTGAAATAAAGCTTAGTTTTTTCAAATGATGCATAAAATAACAAGATACCAAAATTCCATTATCACTTTCGTTGTTAAGGCATCTTACTCGGTGAGGACGCAATGTGACAGCCTTCCATAAAACTCGCTACGCGACATATATTCAGGAGAAGAATGTACTCGTCTATAAAGCCCATGCACTTTAATTAAATAAGAGTCTCCATTGTAAACAGAAGTTGAGAATCATAGCCAAAGAAACTTTAGCTGTCTGTTTCTGGAGATCTACCCCACACAGGGGTATGGTATGCCCTCTAGTGGCAGATTTTCCAGTACTACAAGCATTCCCATTGACTCCCATTATATTTTGATATCATATTATATTGCATTTTCTTCATGGGCAGGGGCTTCACTCCCCACAACATTATGACATAATCGCTTACACATAATGTACAAACCTAGCGCATGTCAGTGAAGATAGCAGTCACTGTTTTGGAACTATACGAAATTATGATTTTATGGCACAGCTGAGCTTTTGATCCAGGTAACTCAGAAATTATAGCAGATATCCATAAACCCAGTGGATTAATAGAACCCTAGGGCTTCGTCCAGGACCAGGTTTGACATTCCACAAACCTATGGCCTTGGGTGCTTAGGTCTTTGAAAAGTACCTTAAAAAATCAGGGTTTTTTTATCTCAGGGGGGCTATGATCCCCCAAAAAAGTTTCCATGCACAAGTTCATTTCATTCCCAACATACCTATCGAATTTAGTGCAAATTGGACCTAAATTTCTATGAGTTCGGCCTGGGAGAAAAAAGGAAGGGGAAAAAAAACAACAGTATGCTTCCCGCATTGCATGCTGGGAAGCTTAAATAATCCTCAGTCCTTTGTTTGGTCAGTTTACAACGCTGCCAGACTATTGAACTACAAAACTACCAAATAATCGACACTAATGAATCATTAAAGTACTGAACTACTAAACCACTGAATTACTAAACAACCGAACTGACAAACTACTTACAAGTCAAATCACTGAACTGCCAGACCATTGAACTGCCAGACTACTGCACCACCAAATTACTGAACTACCAAAGTAGAGTCAGTCAGCAACTGAAGGAGAGACTTTTTACATTGCAATTTCTGGGCTAGTGATTGTTTTACTAATTGGGAACCAAATTACTAATTTTACTAATCAGTGAACCAAAGCGCTTAGCAAGGTAAGAGCAGTTGTGTTTCATAAAATGTCGCAGATATGAGTAGACTAATATAATTTTACATTTCTTTGGCTGGAAGAACCTATGTAAAATTATTTAACTCCAGCTCTGATTAACCTCTCACAATCTTCAAGGAGTATCTCCTCCCTGTAAGCATAGACACCCCCGAAAGGGACAGGAGCACCCGACGGACATCGGAAACAAAAAACTGTTGCATCTTTGTCTTCACAGAAACTTGGCCACACAGCAACATTCCAGACACAGCCAGACAGCGAGACAGGCTAGCGTGCTACCCCGAGCCAGACAGGCCATCCTCGTCTGGTGAGACCCGTGGTGGCGGCTCGGTGAAAAACTGCTGTGATGGTCTCCAAACACTGCTCTCATCTCGTGGAGTTCACAATCGTTAAGTGCCCAGCAGCGTCTCCCCCCCACCCATCCTCACCACATTCTACAGAGGCACCATAGAGAGCATTCTGATCAGTTACAACACTGTCTGGCACGGGACTTGCAAGGCCTCCGACTCACAAGACTCAAAATAACAAAATGGAAACTACTTAACTTGGGTAAAGAAAATAACCTCCACTCATATCCAACTCTGGGTTAAATTTCGGAAACCGCTACATCTCACACACAGGCTGAGATTGTGACCAGCACTACATTGCTTCACACATATGCTTCATACCAACTGTCAGCGTGAAAAACAAGCACACACTTCTAAATGTTTTCTGCCTTAAATACGTAATTATGTCCTGATACACACACACGCATACATACAAACACACACACACTGTACTGACTTGAGCATTCCCAGTTCACAGTTTGGTTCCCCCAGTTTAGCAGAGAGCAGCTTCATTCCTGAATCTCCCGGGTGATTGTAGCTCAGATCCAACTTTCTCAGGTGTGAGGGGTTTGATCTCAGAGCTGAAGCCAGAGAAGAACAGCCTTCCTCTGTCACTAAACAGCCAGATAACCTACAGACAGACAGACAGAAACACACACACACACACACACACAGAGAGAGACAGACAGACAGACAGACATGCAGTCTGATTTTCCGCTGGCAAATCCTGCACTTTTATTCAAGAAACTTTAAATGAGGGGGACTTTCCACATGAGATCAGACTCCTCATAATACCTTCCTGTCCTACAAAATACTGACACAGCATGTGTATGTACTGACAAAATGCAGTTGGGCATTTAGTGTGATGTACTGGAAAAAAATATTAGTCTCAATAGAGGAGACTCAGTAGTGAGACTGTATACCAGCCCTGAGAGGGGAGCTAATAACATGCGATATAGCCACAAGGCTGTTATAGAAAAGAAGCTTGCCTTATAACTGTCGTCAGATCACTCTGTAGGACAGGAAGCACATCAGTGAAGACTGTTTGCCTGTATTAGTCATGTTCTAAATTTCTGCAGTGAATGACATGTGATGAGCAATATACAAAGGAAGCTTTCACATTCATTGAATTCACTGGTCCGTTACTACAGTACAGTATGTGACTGTGGAGACACTGGAACATATGCAAAAGGTGAATTTAATCAGAGCCGTCAGTGGATGAACTTGGACAGCAGGTAACTCTGAAATGATAACACGAACTGCCAGTCGGACTAATACTGACTTCAGTATTTCCAGTTTACAGTGTGGATTCTCCAGTCCAGCAGAGAGTAGCTTCACTCCTGAATCGTGAAGGTCATTGTTACTCAGGTCGACCTCTCTCAGGAGACAGTTTGCTGACTTTAGGACTGAAGCCACTGTTTCACAAGACTTCTCACTGAGTTTACAGCCAGCAACTCTACATGGAGAGGAGGAGAAAGAGACAGAGAAAGAGAAAGGGACAGGTAGAGATTACAGTTCAGAACATAGGGCTGAGAGACTTGAATAAATTGTGAGATAAAAGTATAATCTGCCTGACTGAAGCCGACCTCAGAATCTCCATTTTACACTGTGGATTCTTCAGTCCCACACAGAGCAACTTCACTCCTGAATCCTGAAGGTCATTGTTCCTCAGATCCAGTTCTCTCAGGGGACAGTTTACTGACTGTAGAACTGAGGCTACAGCTTCACAGGACTGTTCAGTGAGTTTACAGCCAGCAAGTCTGGAGAGACAGAGAGAGAGAGAGAGAGAGAGAGAGAGAGAGAGAGAGAGAGAGAGAGACTCAGTGTGACTGGTAAGATACAGTTGTAATGAGATAGAGAGTGTGTATGAGTGTTTTAGTGAGTGTAATCCATAAGGCTGAGAATGGGGTTTCCTGTCTGTTTTATGAGAATAACTTCACTTCTCTAAAAGACAGAGAACAGAATTTATTGATCAAATGTCCCAGATGGCATAAATCCTCTCTGCTCTGCATAGTTACAGCTGTACAACACAAACACTCAAATCTGGATCTGGATCAATGGGAAAGTGATTATTAGCCTGTAGAGAACTGTATTGCTGAATTTTATGACTTCATTCTGGTCATTTTAGCTTCTTAAATCTCACGCCCATGAGACCTGCAGTTTTATCTCACTGAACTTTAGCTGAAGAGTCTTTTCATATGAGAACAGACTCCTATTAAGAGTCAGAACATTTTCCTGTCCTACAATAAACACTGCCACTGCTAGATATATTTTTGATATATTTATAATAATAATAATAATAATAACAACAACAACAATAATATATGTGTGAGTGTGTGTGTATACATATGTATGTATATATAATTGTATAACATATGTATCAGATACATTTATTACATAATTACAAAACAGAATTATTACATTTACTAAATTCAAAGGGTACCTTCAACTATATAGTGAAAGATGAAAACACTGGACACCAAGTTTGAATTTTATGTGATCAAGCAATAGCTGATGTAAAGAGTAACAGGGGCCCCTTTGAAACAAGGCAGCATTCAAGTCAGACAGAATTCATTCTACATACTGTATTAACACTTCCTGACAAAACCTGACCTGAGCGTCTCCAGTTTACAGTGTGGATTCTTCAGTCCAGCAAAGAGCAGCTTCACTTCTGAATCCTGAAGGTCATTGTAACTCAGGCCTAGCTCTTTCAGGGCGCAGTTTGTCGACTGTAGATTTGAGGCTACAGATAAACAAGACCTCTCAGTGAGATTACAGCCAGCAAGTCTAAATAGAGAGAGAGAGAGAGAGAGAGAGAGAAAGAAAAAAAATAAAGACAGAAAGAAACACAGAATGGTTTAGAAACATGAAAAGACTTTTTTGATATAAACTTTTTTGATATAAACTTTGAAAAAAACATAACAGGATGTATGACACTCATTAAATCCTTAATGCAACAAAATATTTATTTCATGGTCAGCCCAGAGAAGGAGAGAGACATAAGTTTGTACCATGATTTCAAATGTCATGTTAGGCATTCAAACAGTTAATCTATGGCGTCTACACACACTAAATCTGAAATATCTGCTCATTTCTTCTGGAATGAGGGATTAATTATGCTAAACTTTATACTGCACAGTTGTTAGGCTTATGGTCCCGTCAGCGTCTCAATGACTGATTAGTAGTTAATTAGTTACACAAAGCTCTTTATTAACACTGTACTATCAATTATTGTTTAGCACACTGACTTCAGTATCTCCAGTTTACTGTGTGGATTCTCCAGTCCAGCAAAGATCAGCCTCACTCCTGAATCCTGAAGGTCATTGTTACTCAGGTCCAGTTCTCTCAGGGGGCAGTTTGCTGACTGTAGAACTGAGGCCACAGATGAACAGGACCTCTCAGTGAGTTTACAACCAGCAAGTCTGGAGAGAGAGAGAGAGAGAGAGAGAGAGAGAGAGAGAGAGTTCATGTTCTCAGCTAGCGGAGCTGGACAGGTTGGTGGTTGGGGGAAGGGGTAGAGGGGGAGAGAGAAACATTGAGACAGGTCTCCCTCTGATGAATCCTGTGTGTTTATCCTAGTTAAGCCTAGCTGAAGAGAATCTTCCATATCAGATCAAGCTCCTGCCTGACTGACTGATGGACAGCAATGTCACCTTAAATGGTCACAAACAGTTCCCGTCAGCTTGTAGGTGTGCCACAAGTTTTGGCTTTTTATCAGCAATCACAGAGCAAAGGCCTTCACAATATTGGTGGATGGTTTCTTTTTTCTATTTTCTGTTCCTGTCATATTCAACTTCCCTCTTTCATCAAAGCATTTCATACTCATTCCTCCACCTCGGAGGCACTGCCCATCCTGTCACATCCTTATCAATGCTTGGTACAGAAACTCTAACCTATGCATTGAGAACACTGAGGTTAGGCCACTGTAACAACTTTGGATACTGACTGACTGCCTAACACACTTTTGTCATCTAAAGAATTTGAAAATGGTAGCATTTAGTGTAGCATTTCCAAAACTGAGAAATAATTCATCCTTGTTCCCAGCAAGAATCCATTGCACACACCCTGACAATACAATACATGAAATTCCACATCCATTTTCAAATTCTTTAGTTGACAAAAGCCATGTAATGAATCCCCTGTCACATTCTCCACATCTTCACAGTGTTCGTCCCCTCCTGCAGACTTTACCGTGTACACACAAACCTATTACTCTCTCCATGTTTCCTGTTTATAAACACTTTGCTCATGAAATCTGGAAAGGCACTTTATAAATAGATTAATTAGTTTCCTGCATTAAAACTACATGAAATTAAGTGACAATAAAAATATCCATTAACTCTACCACACATCATTAGAGAAAATGGGTACACTTTGGGACACTCAGGCAAAACTCATAAGTACAGTATTCTCATTTACTGACAAAAACTGACCTCTGTCACAGCCTGTGAGGCCTGGGGTGTGGTGTGCTGAACCCAGAAGCAGACTCTTAGGCAAGAGTTCAATACAAGCCATTTTAATACAGAGAATGGCAGGCAGAATCCACAGTCAGAAGTGCAATCCAAAAGTCAGTCCACAGGAAACCAGGCAAAGAGGCAAAAGTACAACAAGGGATCAGGCAAAATTCGTAGTGAAAATCCAGGCAAAGATCAAAAAAAAAAAAAAAAAAACACAGAACAGTTAAATCCAAGGCAGAGGTCCAGAGACAGGCAAAACAGAACTCCCAGTCAGCAGGCGCAGATCAGAAAACACAGACGGCAAGCAGACAAGAGAATCACAAAAACCAAAAGGTCCAAAAATCCAAAAACCAGCAGTAGTCAAAACCATGAACATGAACCAGAGCAATCGTTAAAAAAAGGCTAGAAAACCTCCAAAAGGCTGACAAGAATAACAAGATCTAACATGGCTTTTAAACAGTCTGTAACAAGGAGATCAGGAACAGGTGAGAGAAGAGAATACTGGTGATAGGTGAAGTCAGCTGTCAATCATGCGGTCCGGGAGCAACAGGAATTGCATGAGGGTCATTCCATGTCATTTGAACTGTAGGAATCCACCACACCATCTCAGAATTGGCTGGTAATTTTTTTGTCTTGAAGAATACACTCTGATATGGCATATCCCCAAATTTTTGCTTCCTACTCCCAAAACATTTCTGTTTAGAATTTAGTACTTGTGAAAACTACCTTTGAAAATGCTGACATTTTTTCAGTCACAGACATTTTTCTGATCTTTGCAGCATAGTAACTTGGCCATAAATATGACCAGATTTCTTGCTGATTCAATATTTCCCATAGATTCCAAACCTGTAATTCATTTTACGCCGAATTCATATAGAGGCCCAAACATGGTTACATAATTTGCTTATTTCAAGGGTAGTTTTCAAAAGTAATAAATAAATTCTAAACAGAAATGTTTTGGGAGTAGGAAGCTAAAATTTTGGGATATGCCATGTGAGAGTGTATTCTTCAAGACAAAAAATTATCAGCCAATTCTGAGACAGTGTGGTGGAAAGATTTTCCAAATTTGGTTGAAATGACATGGAATGACCCATGAACCTGGAGTGGAACGCTGAGGAACAGATGGCACACACAAATGGGAGGGAAAGAAAAACACAGGTAGGAAACAGAAGGACACAGGAAGTAGAAGAACCAGGTTGGATCGTAACAGACCTCAGTATCTCCAGTTTACAGTGTGGATCCTCCAGTCCAGCAAAGAGCAGCTTCACTCCTGAATCCTGAAGGTCATTGTTACTCAGGTCCAGTTCTCTCAGGGGACAGTTTGCTGACCGTAGAGCTAAGACTGCAACTCCACAGGATTGTTCAGTTAGTTTGCAAATAGCAAGTCTAAAGAGACACAGAGAAACAGAAATACAGGTGTAATTCATGGTCAGTCTCCAGACAAAAAAATAAAGTAAAATTTAAAACATGAGGGAAATCTTTGTGTAAAACCAACTATGTAATAATACTACAGCTAGGAGCCTGTACTATATAGTAGTTGATAGTTTCTGCTGGCAAATGATTTTTTGGGACTTCAGTGAATTTAAGTCAGATTTCAGTCAATCCTTCTGTTGAGCAGCAGAGGGAGTCATGGCCAAGCAGAAAGCACCTGTCTCCGCCACAAGCCGCACCTGGGTCCTGTCAGTTTTGGTGTATTTAAGCTTTGCCTTTGATGTTTTATGTTGTTAAGTTTTGAGTTTATGCTGGGAAGCTGTGTTTGCTTTACTCATTTTCCTGTCAGTCTGAGTGGGCAAGTATTTAAGATTCAGGGATCTTACCACCAAAACCTAGGTTTGGTTCTTAATCAGGGGCCTGATCTGCAACAGCAATACTCAGTCATAAACATGGGCCCAGGGAAGCAAAGCCAAACTGAGCACAGCCATCTCCACTCGGCTTTGTCAAAAAGCAGATGAAGCAGACATAAACATGTGAAGCAGACATAAACATGTGAAGCAGACATAAACATGTGAGGCAGACATAAACATGTGAAGCAGACATAAACATGTGAAGCAGACATAAACATGAGAAGCAGACATAAACATGTGAGGCAGACATAAACATGTGAGGCAGACATAAACATATGAAGCAGACATAAACATGTGAAGCAGACATAAACATGAGAAGCAGACATAAACATGAGAAGCAGACATAAACATGTGAAGCAGACATAAACATGTGAGGCAGACATAAACATGTGAAGCAGACATAAACATGTGAAGCAGACATAAACATGTGAGGCAGACATAAACATGTGAAGCAGACATAAACATGTGAAGCAGACATAAACAGCTGATTTGCGATATTCTGAACATTCTACAGATGCTCACTGTGACGAGTCACAGCAACAGGCCACCTACAATATCAGCCAGTGCGGATCAAACTATCCTGATGCTCCAGTGCATGTGACAAGGCCACACTCCAGAATTCCCAGTCACACTCTAACCCAGTGTTCAGTCACCTTCAAGCTGCAAGGAGTGACCTTCAAACGTCTTTGCAAGTAAAATTTGGTCCAAGTTTACTGATGTCATATGTAGCACAATGACAAATAAAATCATGAGATAGGTTATACAACTCATACAGCTCATACATTAACCAAAATTCTGAAATTGGTTCCATCACAATCACCATGACACAGGTGTCATTTTGGCTGAAGTAATCAATCTGTTTGCGTAATGGTCTTTATTAATACTGTATTGTCAACTACTGTTTAACACCCTGACCTCAGTATTTCCAGTTTACAGTGCGAACTCTCCAGTCCAGCAGAGAGCAGCTTCATTCCTGAATCCTGAAGGTCGTTGTTACTCAGGTCCAGCTCCATCAAGGGGAAGTTTGCTGACTGTAGAGCTGAGACCATAGTTTCCAAGGAGTTCTCACTGATTTTACAACCAGCAAGCCTAAAGAAAGAGAGAGTGGTCCTCAGGAATAAAAAATGAACTAATGGATATATAAATAAATAGACAACAGACAAGATCTTAATATCATTTCACACCCATGGTAAAAGACAAGGGAAACTGCATTTAGCATCTTTGGTATTCACAGGCTGGAAGGTCTATGCAGTGAGTGTCTGGACTGACTTATATGTCCCATTCAAAAATTGGAATTTTGTGGAGCCCCTCACAGACACCACAGGTTGGTCTCAGTATAAAGGGCATGATAATCATTACATTAGAAGCCAACAAAACATTGAAACTGGCAACATCACAAGTCAGTCGCTTCCAGCGCAACCACAATTATATCAAGGGAATGGCAGTGTAACAAATGTCTTCTTGTCACAAATTACCACTGATGCCACATAGATTATGTTGACCATAAATCGAGCTTGGTGTTCAATGAAAGCAGGTGGCTCTGATTGACCCTGCACTTTTCCTGCAGTCTACGTTAACCAAAGAGACTTTTTCATGTGCAGAACGCTCCTGCCTTAGGGGTCCAGTAAGTCTTACCACTGGAAGTATTTTATGAACTACATGTATTTTACCATATCAGGACCTAAGGTTGTGTGTAAGACATGAGCCACGTCAGAATATTCACTGTGACATCAGCTCAGATGAAAGTCTTTTTAAATGCTTTATTTTTAGTTTCTAATGAATGCTCACCTGAGTACCTCCAGTTTAAATTGTGGACCCTCCAGTCCAGCAAAGAGCAGCTTCACTCCTGAATCCTGAAGGTCATTGTTACTCAGGTCCAGTTCTCTCAGGGGACAGTTTGCTGACTGTAGAACTGAAGCTACAGTTTCACAGGACTGTTCAGTGAGTCTACAGTAAGACATGGGGAGAAAATGCATTTCTATTCATACTCATTTTACAGCATTATTTTAACATTTCCTATAACCTGTCAGTCAAACAAATGAAGAGATGAGATCAGCCTATCCAAATACTAAACGGACTGAAATAGAATATTAACTAGTTTGAAATAAAGAAATGTTATCAGTCTTGCATCTACTATACTTTGCTCTTAATAACATAATTACAAAGCTCGTTTGGTGTTTTTCACCACAGGTAGAAGTCTCTTAAGGCCTTCATCTGATCCTCTGTATTTCATCAGTTCAAATTTTTCCTGAGTCTCCTCTGACATCTGCAGGACAAACACCAGAGCTGACCACTGGGCAGATGAGAGTTTCTTCAGTAAGAAATTTCCTGAGCTCAGAAGCTTCTGGATTTCAGACAAGAGTGAGTCATCTTTCAGCTCACTCAGACAATAGAGAAGATTGATGCTCCTCTCTGATGAGATATCCTCATTGAGTTTCCTCTTGATGTACTCTACTGTTTCCTTCACACTCTCTGGTCTGATCTTCACGTGTGGTAGCAGTTTCTTAAGGTTCCTCTGATTAGACTCCAGTGAAAGGCCAAGGAGGAAGCGGAGGAAAAGGTCCAGGTGACCAGTCCTACTCTGTAACGTTCTTTTTACCGCAGTCTTGTGGAGGTCACACATGTTGTGCCTCAACAGCCATTGCAGTTTCTCTGCTGAACTGTGAAGCAGTGGATTACTCTTGCTTTCAAGGAATGAGAGGAACACATGAACAGCAGCAAGACATTCTTGAACACTCAGATGCACAAAGCTGAAAACCTCCTCCTCCTCTTTAAAAATCTGTGTGCAAAATCCCGAATAGACTGAAGCTTGTCTGACATCAATGCCACACTCGCTGAGGTCCTCCTCATAAAACAGCAGGTTCCCCTTTTCCAGCTGATGAAATGCAAGTTCAGCAAGCTTCAGTATCCCTGATTCTGCCTCTTTATATTTCTTTTCCATCATTTTTGATTGAAAGAGTAGAAAACGTATGTACATCTCAGTTAGAGTTTTGGGTATATCTCCATTGTCATATTCACCCAACATCTTTTTGAGCACAGTGGCTGAGATCCAACAGAAGACCGGTATGTGACACAGGATGTGAAGACTTCTTGATTTCTTAATATGTGAGATGATACTTTCGGCTTGGTCCTGATCACTGATTCTTTTCCTGAAGTATTCCTCCTTTTGTATGTCTGTGAACCCTCTCACCTCTGTTACCTGGTGGATGTATTCACGAGGGATCTGGTCCGCTGCTGCAGGTCTGGAGGTTATCCAAATGAGAGCTGAAGGCAGCATTTCCTCCTTAATAAGGTTTGTGATCAGAAGATCCACTGAGGTTTCTTCCATAATGTTACTCACTATTTCATTTTCTGAGAATTTCAGAGGAAGTCGGCTTTCGTCGAGGCCATCGAAGATGAACATGATTCTCCTCTTCTCTAATGGGAGAGATTTCATACAGGCTGTGTCTGGGAAACATCGGTGAAGCAGTTCCATCAGACTACAGTCTCGTTTTGTCATCAAGTTCAAATTACGGAATGGAATAGGGAAAATGAAGTCTATATCCTGGTTGTTTCCACCTTCAGCCCAGTCTAGAATGAACTTCTGCACTGAGACGGTTTTTCCCACACCGGCAATCCCGAGTGTCAAAACTTTTTTGATGTGATTTTGTTGATCAGGTCCATTTTTAAAGATGTCAGAGATCTTGACTGGAATTTCCTCTTCGTCATGTCTCCTGCATGCTGCTTCAGCCTGTCTTACCTCATGTTCATTACAAACTCCTCCTGTTCCTCCCTTCACTATGTAGAGATCGGTGTAGATGGCATTTAGGAGCTTACATTCATCCTTCAAGTCTGTCGCAGGGTTTCCTTCATGAATCGAGCCATATTTCACTTTAAGGCTGTGCTTTAGGTTTGTTTTGACCGAATGCTCTTGTGCATCTGAATTGTTGAAAAAAAGAGGAAAAAATTGGGAAACATGTAGAGTAAAGATAGCAGAGGCTGTCTGCTTTCTGTGTTCAGCTCTGTGATTAAACAACAGGTCAATATATACATTCACATTAAATGTTTGGATATAAATATATGTGCTGAAATCTGGGACAACTAGTATAATGCAACCCACCAACAGATGCTCCCATTTACCACATATATAAAATATACTTAAACATTTTTTACCATATTGGTCTTTTGTAGCTGCTTCCCCTGAAAGATAAACAGATTTATGACTGTTGATTTATTAAAAACTGTTTTGTTAAAAGAAAAAAACAGGCAGTGGACAATGTGGAGAACAGTTCTGAAATATGTCATTACCAAGTCTTTCTTAATGTTTATTTAAGACTGATTCATCATAACTCAGAATTATCAAAATGCAGTAGAGACCATGGTTACAGGCAACTGTAAGAGTGACTTCAGATGGATTCATTTACCTTCTTGCATAGAGTGAGGAGTGGTGACACTGATTAAATGCACTGGACCATAAAATGTGTTGCCAGTGAGTTCAGGAGCATTAACTGAAGCCCCTGTCTGAGCTGAGATGCTGGTGTGGCCAGAACCAGTCTGAGCTGAGATGCTGGTGTGGCCAGAACCAGTCTGAGCTGAGATGCTGGTGTGGCCTGAGTCAGTCTGAGCTGAAGCTGCCATGACTTCCTTACTGATAAGAGAGAGAGGGACAGTACCAGGGATGGGTAGTATTTATGATACATGTATTTAAAATATGTATTTCAAATGCAAAATAGGATTTTGTAATTTGTACTTGTCAGATGTGAAGAAAATGGCTCCATGTTTTGTATCAAAATACGTTAGTGTTTTGTATTTTTGTACCTTAAAAATACTGCAAAATACTTTCTGTGAGAAGTCTACGTGATCACATCATAAAAATGCAAAATGATGCATGCAGCTTCTAAAAGGTGCCCTCTCAGTAATTTGCCCAGCCTTGTTGACATCAGCATGAAAACTGATCCAGCACAAGGTGGGAGACGTAGTTTGACAGCTTTCCACCGATTTGTAGCATAAACTGCTACAATTACTAACAGGTCCTGCTAAGTTCTGGTGTTTGTTTTAGTCGCCTACTATTCATGTACTAGCTAAACTATTTGACCTGAGTAGCGGCCCTAACAATTAACGTTAGTTTGCTACTGTCAGCTTAAGTTTTTGCCAGGTTGTGCATGGAGAAAAAGAAAAACAATAAAGCATTTCAGTGTTGTTGAACAACGTTACTTTATAATGCCACGAGATGGTGTAACTTGTTAAATGCACCTGTGTTTTGTGCCTTATTATCATTAACAACATTGTGGTGTAACGTCATTAAACAGCAGGCTGTCAACCCATCCACCACTGGCATTTGTTGTAGTTCACAATTTCTTGCTAAGTCTAAGGCCACGTTCACGCTGCAAGCCTTCGTACTCAATTCAGATTTATTGCACACATCCAATTTTTTTGTTTGGCTGTTCACATTACTTTGTAAATGTGGCGAATATGAACTGGTGTGAACTGGTCATGATCCTGAATCCCATGTGCAACAGAACAATAACAAGGACGTGACAGACAGCACACTGTCGTACAGAAGTGAAACATGGAGGCCAGTGAAGTCAGCATTTACGGTTTCGTTTATAAGCTGATGTGCAGTGCAGATATGTCAGATTTATGGCAGAGAAAAGCTGTTGCTCTCAAACATCGTCCACTTATTCAGCTGAGTCAGTGTCCTTGTGAAGGCACAGATCAGATAGGCCTATAGATAGAAGGTTTGTGAGGTGATTTCATGCTCCCTTAGAAAAGTATTTTTAAAATACAAAAATATAGTAGTTTATTTTGATACACTTGCAATTAGAGTATTTTAAAATACATTTTGATGCATCTTTGCCCATCCCTGGACCATACAAGTCAAGTAGTGAGACAGTTCCATGCTATAAATTGATCTGTGTTATAAGGATCATGTAATGTACTCTTTATTGGTACTTATATATTAAAATCTATTGACATATTGACATCCTACATGAGTGTAGTTTTACACATTCTATAATCAGTCTATTTTGGCTGTGAACAATTGCCGGAAACTGCACATATGAAAACACAGGTGAGAATTTTAGTCCAGTTAGAATGGGTGAAAATTCAGTATCAGAATATATAACTATATAACAGAACCAACTAGTCCTGCTAAGACTCATTACAGAAGAGTGAAATGTTTTTCAGATCATTTATGTTCTGATTCTGTTTGAAGAAACAACATTGATTTTGATAAGGAGAAAAAGAGGAAGAACATAAAGACAGAGTTAAAGCTTTATTACCTGTGAGGTAATCACTCCATTTTCCTGTGAGATCTTCAGTCCCGTGTATACTTTTCCAATTGAAACATTTGCTTGTTTTTTGGGGGTTTTTTTTGGTCTTTATTCCTTTGATGAATAACCAGGAGCACAAGACTAAAGTTGGTGAAATGATCCTACGCCTCTCAAAAGCAGTTTGTATAAAGCAGGAAGTTCATTCACAATATCCTCTTCCTCTTGCCCAAACAAAACAGAAATAAGCCCCTGAATGTCATTTTGATTTGATATAATTCGCGGTGTCATAACTACTGTATTATTTTGACAGTCACTGACTTTCGGTAACAGTAGAGGGCTACATTTGGGCCAAAATTGTCCGCGATCTGGGAGTTGAGAGGTAGGGAATTGACAGAGATTATTTTATGTCTGCTGATATTCACAATAACTATTACTGTAGAATTATTTCATAGCATTATTCAAAAACAGGATGTATTATTATCGTTACTATTCCAGAAAAGAGCATTACAAATTAATAATGACAATCAGTGAGCAATCTCCACAAATATATGGAAAATTAAATAAAGAAATAAAGATGGACTGGATGTGTCTCTTGTCAAGTACACTCGACTGGACATTCTTCTTTAAGTTCTAAAGATGGCATTAGAAAAAAAAAGGTGTAAACGAATTTTCAACACAACGAGCTCGGTCAACAATAACACTCGTGACGTACGTGTAGTTACACCGAAGTTCATTCACAGTATCCTCTTCCTCCTTCCCCTGCTACACCAGCAGCTTACACCAAAACAATAAAACAACACAGAAATCAGCCCCTGAGTGTCATTCTGATTCGAACTGACTGGCTCTGTCATAAATCCTGCATTATTCTGACAGTCATGGGGCCCATCACTGCCATTGAACTGAATTTCCATAGAGTAGTTTGGAATCTGCCTATTCATTTCATGGGGAGGACAAAGCATAAAACTGAATTCACTGTAATACATAGGATTAATAGACCAAACTACTGGTTAATGATTCATGTAATCACACAAAAACAGATAAACTACAAATGAACCTTTGACCGATAATCGTGGTTCCTATCTGAATAAAAACGTCATGTTTATTTCTATGCAAGCGAACTCACCGTGCGTGCATAAGGGTCGGAAACTTTGATATCCTCGCGTACAGCAGCACACTATAAACGGGCGAAACTCGTTACCTCTCACTCTCCCAGCTTACTCTGCACTCCTGCCCCGTCCCTGCCCCGCCCCTGCCCTGCCCCTGCCCTGCCCAACCGTTCTCTCAACTCTCGTGCATGTTTACAAAGTGACCAGGCTAGAGCGCCCCCTGTCTTCCTGGAGGTGTCACAGGTGCCTGTTTGAGCCTTACTCAAATACATATATGTGAAAGAACAACAACTATATCAAAATATCACGCAATGAACTTACAATAACAAGGACACAAATAACAAAGAAATAGTAAAAAGAGGGGGGGGGTGTCCTTTTTAATGTGAGCATTCCTATGTGTTCCACATGATGGTTTTTTTCTTGGGTAATGCTTTTCATAGCTGCAATGTGAATTTAAAGATTCGTTAAATAGTAAACACACCTAACATGCCAATAACAGAGGTCTTCATCTCTTCAGATGAGATAATCCAGCTTCACTCATGATATCCAGAGGGATTACCAAATATTCTCAGAGACACATCTTCAGAAGTCACAACTCAGGAAGAGGAATTTCATTCACTCCATCTCTGATTAACCTTAAAAACTGTCACCGTCTGTACCTCTGTTTCTCCACATCTGAGCTGCAGTTAAAACCGAGCCTCATTTTGACTGCATTTTCTTTTTCTAGTGCGGACTGAATTTTGCTGATGGTTTTACCCCTTTAGATTTTGCTTAAAAACACCACATGTTCAAACATGTTTAAATACCAAGCAAGCAGCAACAAGACTTGTGTTACTGCACTTGATTGTCTTACAACTTACATTAGCAAGTAATTACTTACAGGGTGACCACAGATAAACTTACAGCCAGTTTTTGCTTTTCTTTCCCTTGTCCATGTTCTGTGTGCTGTTCTGGAGACAGTCTTAAAAGGGTTCACTGATGCAGATTCGATATTGAGTCACTGAGGAGTTCTACACACAGACTCTCTTCACAGTCTGTGCTGTTAACAGCAGCTGATCCTGCAGTTAACAACATATCCATAAGAAAACATTTACCCCATGAAAACAGGTCAGTTAAACAGAATAGTGTTTGAAATCATCCTATTGGATCAGGACCATAGGAAGGAAGCACGTTCTTAAAAAAGAAAGCATACGGGTAAAAGTCAACGGGCTTCAAATCAGAACAAAAACAGAGCCAGAGGAAAGAATTACATAAGCAAATGTCAAAAGGCAAATACAAACCCAGACACAAAGGGAAACAGAGAGAATTAGGAAGGCAAAAATTACCATGAAAACTGGAATGAATGAATGCCATTGGCTTACACAGAGCAATCAGTGTGTTCTGGATGCGTCGTGTATAAAACCCTTTTAACAGGGCGATTTCCAGCTCTGCTCCCTCTTCTGCTGGGAAACTGGATCACAGACACAATAGGTTTTTAAAGGAGGTTATTGATTTGCCTCACTGATTAAGGAAAAAAAAATTTAAAAAAAGAAATCAGAAATGTTTTTCATTTTCATTTGGTCTTAACAGGTTCTGAAATGTTAAGTTAGGAGTTGAGAACAAGGGAAGAAATGTTACAATGCTAATTTCAGTCAGAACACAGTAATAAAGAAAAGTTTTCATCTTTAAGCCCTGGTTGTAAATGATGAAATATTGTTTAAAAATAAAAAAAAATTAAAACAGCAGACCATGTTATGTAACAATTTTATTACATGAATATTAACAATGAACATGAACACCAAATAAGAAGAAGGTAATGGTTAAAAAATGCTATGGTTAATTTTAAAGAATTTATATATACATGGTGTATGTATTAGAATAACATTGTTACCTTAAAAGCTACCATCATATTCTGAAAGTGTTAGCGCTATTTTTATGTTTCCTTAAATTGCTGTAGTTGTGTTCTATTCTGTCTTCCACAGAGTCAAAGAAGAGTCATTGAAATACATACGCCACAGCCTGAACCCTGCATAGAGGGGTTCAGTGAATGTGGAGTGGAATGTGTGTATGTGTGTGAGTGTGTGTGTGTCAGAGGAGACGCTGTAGAAGGACAGGGTCCCAGCTGGCCAGTCCAGATACACTCCTACTCTTTCAGAATATAAGGAAGGATTACATATGAAAGTTCTGTGATTGTTGTGCCAAGCACTGTATCTGTCATCAAAACAGAACAGAGACCAGCTCTTGTCATTGAGTCCAAACCTACAGTCACGACCTTTTCCTTTTCTACCGATTCCTTTATAAGTCACTCCTATTGCTGCACAGCCATTGATGTCAATTTCCCAGTAACAGCGCCCAGTCAGATTCTCTCTACACAGCACCACAGATAATTCCTCGAATCTCTCTGGATGATCAGGATACGACTGCTCTGTTACACAAGCCACCTTTCTGTTCCCCTCAGAGAGAGAGAGATGTCTGTTTGCTGTATTTGGGTCCAGTGTGAGTTTACAGGCATCTGTAGAGAATGCGAAAACATCAATAAATCTCTCTCTCTCTATTTCTGTGTGTGTGTGTGTGTGTGTGTGTGTGTGTGCACTCACATTTTCGTAGTCCTGGTTTCATCCTGAGTTCTCCTCCATGCTCCACACTATAGAAACAGAATACAGGATACTTTTCCCTCTCCCCTTTCTCTCTCAAACACATACATCTGTCTGTCTCTGTTTCAGCCCATCCCAAAGAGGACAAGCTTCAAGACAATGATTCTGTTATGGTAATAAAATGTGTTGGCCATGGAACACAGTCATTTTAAAGACATGAATCAGATTTTAAACTAAAGGTCACGAGCTACCATGGTGCTTCCCAGCATCCAAAGTTACTCAAACATATTAAATTAAATAACTAACATGACACTGCAAATCCTACATGAAGTATCTGCATAACAAGATACCATAAATCCCAGCATGTTTTAATTGTCCGGTCATTTTAAACAGGTGCGTACGTAACGGCTTATTTTTACACTGACGCATTTGGTGAAGATAACAGTCACTGTTTTGGAACTATACAAAATTATGATTTTATGGCACAGCTGAGCTTTTGATCCAGGTAACTCAGAAATTATAGCAGATATCCATAAACCCAGTGGATTAATAGAACCCTAGGGCAACGTCCAGGACCAAGTCTGACATTCCACAAACCTATGGCCTTGGTTGCTTAGGTCTTTGAAAAGTACCTTAAAAAATCAGGGTTTTTTTTTTTTTATCTCGGGGGGTCTATGACCCCCCAAAAAAGTTTCCATGCACGAGTTCATGTCATTCCCAACATACCTATCGAATTTGGTGCAACTTGGACCTAAATTTCTATGAGTTTGGCCTGGGAGAAAAAAGGAAGGGGAAAAAAAACAACAGTATGCTTCCCGCATTGCATGCTGGGAAGCTTAAATAATCCTCAGTCCTTTGTTTTGTCAGTTTACAACGCTGCCAGACTATTGAACTACAAAACTACCAAATAATCGACACTAATGAATCATTAAAGTACTGAACTACTAAACCACTGAATTACTAAACAACCGAACTGACAAACTACTTACAAGTCAAATCACTGAACTGCCAGACCATTGAACTGCCAGACTACTGCACCACCAAATTACTGAACTACCAAAGTAGAGTCAGTCAGCAACTGAAGGAGAGACTTTTTACATTGCAATTTCTGGGCTAGTGATTGTTTTACTAATTGGGAACCAAATTACTAATTTTACTAATCAGTGAAGCAAAGCACTTAGCAAGGTAAGAGCAGTTGTGTTTCATAAAATGTCACAGATATGAGTAGGCTAATATAATTTTACATTTCTTTGGCTGGAAGAACCTATGTAAAATTATTTAACTCCAGCTCTGATTAACCTCTCACAATCTTCAAGTAGTATCTCCTCCCTGTAAGCATAGACACCCCCGAAAGGGACAGGAGCACCCGACGGACATCGGAAACAAAAAACTGTTGCATCTTTGTCTTCACAGAAACTTGGCCACACAGCAACATTCCAGACACAGCCAGACAGCGAGACAGGCTAGCGTGCTACCCCGAGCCGACAGGCCATCCTCGTCTGGTGAGACCCGTGGTGGCGGCTTGGTGTGAAACTGCTGTGATGGTCTCCAAACACTGCTCTCATCTCGTGGAGTTCACAATCGTTAAGTGCCCAGCAGCGTCTCCCCCCCACCCATCCTCACCACATTCTACAGAGGCACCATAGAGAGCATTCTGACCAGTTACAACACTGTCTGGCACGGGACTTGCAAGGCCTCCGACTCACAAGACTCAAAATAACAAAATGGAAACTACTTAACTTGGGTAAAGAAAATAACCTCCACTCATATCCAACTCTGGGTTAAATTTCGGAAACCGCTACATCTCACACACAGGCTGAGATTGTGACCAGCACTACATTGCTTCACACATATGCTTCATACCAACTGTCAGTGTGAAAAACAAGCACACACTTCTAAATGTTTTCTGCCTTAAATACGTACTTATGTCCTGATACACACACACACATACATACAAACACACGCACACTGTACTGACTTGAGCATTCCCAGTTCACAGTTTGGTTCCCCCAGTTTAGCAGAGAGCAGCTTCATTCCTGAATCTCCCGGGTGATTGTAGCTCAGATCCAACTCTCTCAGGTGTGAGGGGTTTGATCTCAGAGCTGAAGCCAGAGAAGAACAGCCTTCCTCTGTCACTAAACAGCCAGATAACCTACAGACAGACAGACAGAAACACACACACACACACAGAGAGACAGACAGACATGCAGTCTGATTTTCCGCTGGCAAATCCTGCACTTTTATTCAAGAAACTTTAAATGAGGGGGACTTTCCACATGAGATCAGACTCCTCATAATACCTTCCTGTCCTACAAAATACTGACACAGCATGTGTATGTACTGACAAAATGCAGTTGGGCATTTAGTGTGATGTACTGGAAAAAAATATTAGTCTCGATAGAGGAGACTCAGTAGTGAGACTGTATACCAGCCCTGAGAGGGGAGCTAATAACATGCGATATAGCCACAAGGCTATTATAGAAAAGAAGCTTGCCTTATAACTGTCGTCAGATCACTCTGTAGGACAGGAAGCACATCAGTGAAGACTGTTTGCCTGTATTAGTCATGTTCTAAGTTTCTGCAGTGAATGACATGTGATGAGCAATATACAAAGGAAGCTTTCACATTCATTGAATTCACTGGTCCGTTACTACAGTACAGTACGTGACTGTTGAGACACTGGAACATATGCAAAAGGTGAATTTAATCAGAGCTGTCAGTGGATGAACTTGGACAGCAGGTAACTCTGAAATGATAACACGAACTGCCAGTCGGACTAATACTGACTTCAGTATTTCCAGTTTACAGTGTGGATTCTCCAGTCCAGCAGAGAGTAGCTTCACTCCTGAATCGTGAAGGTCATTGTTACTCAGGTCGACCTCTCTCAGGAGACAGTTTGCTGACTTTAGGACTGAAGCCACTGTTTCACAAGACTTCTCACTGAGTTTACAGCCAGCAACTCTACATGGAGAGGAGGAGAAAGAGACAGAGAAAGAGAAAGGGACAGGTAGAGATTACAGTTCAGAACATAGGGCTGAGAGACTTGAATAAGCTGTGAGGTAAAAGTATAATCTGCCTGACTGAAGCCGACCTCAGAATCTCCATTTTACACTGTGGATTTTTCAGTCCCACACAGAGCATCTTCACTCCTGAATCCTGAAGGTCATTGTTACTCAGGTCCAGTTCTCTCAGGGGACAGTTTACTGACTGTAGAACTGAGGCTACAGCTTCACAGGACTGTTCAGTGAGTTTACAACCAGCAAGTCTGGAGAGACAGAGAGAGAGAGAGAGAGAGAGAGACTCAGTGTGACTGGTAAGATACAGTTGTAATGAGATAGAGAGTGTGTATGAGTGTTTTAGTGAGTGTAATCCGGCTGAGAATGGGGTTTTCTGTCTGTTATATGAGAATAACTTCACTTCTTTAAAAGACAGAGAACAGAATTTATTGATCAAATGTCCCAGATGACATTAATCCTCTCTGCTCTGCATAGTTACAGCTGTACAACATAGACACTCAAATCTGTATCTGAATCAATGGGAAAGTGATTATTAGCCTGTAGAGAACTGTATTGCTGAATTTTATGACTTCATTCTGGTCATTTTAGCTTCTTAATTCTCACATCCATGAGACCTGCAGTTTTATCTCACTGAACTTTAGCTGAAGAGTCTTTTCATATGAGACCAGACTCCTGTTAAGAGTCAGAACATTTTCATGTCCTACAATAAACACTGCCACTGCTAGATATATTTTTGATATATTTATAATAATAATAATAATGATAATAATAATAATAATAATAATAATAACAACAACAACAACAACAACAACAACAATAATATATGTGTGAGTGTGTGTGTATACATATGTATGTATATATAATTGTATAACATATGTATCAGATACATTTATTACATAATTACAAAACAGAATTATTACAAGATGTCAACATTTTCAAACTATTACATTTACTAAATTCAAAGGGTAGCTTCAACTATATAGTGAAAGATGAAAACACTGGACACCAAGTGTGAATTTTATGTGATCAAGCAATAGCTGATACAGAGAGTAACAGGGGCCCCCTTGAAACAAGGCAGCATTCAAGTCAGACAGAATTCATTCTACATACTGTATTAACACTTCCTGACAAAACCTGACCTCAGTATCTCCAGTTTACAGTGTGGATTCTTCAGTCCAGCAAAGAGCAGCTTCACTCCTGAATCCTGAAGGTCATTGTAACTCAGGCCTAGCTCTTTCAGGGCGCAGTTTGTCGACTGTAGATTTGAGGCTACAGATAAACAAGACCTCTCAGTGAGATTACAGCCAGCAAGTCTAAATAGAGAGAGAGAGAGAGAGAGAGAGAGAGAGAAAGAAAAAAAATAAAGACAGAAAGAAACACAGAATGGTTTAGAAACATGAAAAGACTTTTTTGATATAAACTTTTTTGATATAAACTTTGAAAAAAAACATAACAGGATGTATGACACTCATTAAATCCTTAATGCAACAAAATATTTATTTCATGGTCAGCCCAGAGAAGGAGAGAGACATAAGTTTGTACCATGATTTCAAATGTCATGTTAGGCATTCAAACAGTTAATCTATGGCGTCTACACACACTAAATCTGAAATATCTGCTCATTTCTTCTGGAATGAGGGATTAATTATGCTAAACTTTATACTGCACAGTTGTTAGGCTTATGGTCCTGTCAGCGTCTCAGTGACTGATTAGTAGTTAATTAGTTACACAAAGCTCTTTATAAACACTGTACTATCAATTATTGTTTAGCACACTGACTTCAGTATCTCCAGTTTACTGTGTGGATTCTCCAGTCCAGCAAAGGTCAGCTTCACTCCTGAATCGTGAAGGTCATTGTTACTCAGGTCCAGTTCTCTCAGGGGGCAGTTTGCTGACTGTAGAACTGAGGCCACAGATGAACAGGACTGTTCAGTGAGTTTACAACCAGCAAGTCTGGAGAGAGAGAGAGAGAGTTCATGTTCTCAGCTAGCAGAGCTGGACAGGTTGGTGGTTGGGGGAGGGGTAGAGGGGGAGAGAGAGGAGAAACATTGAGACAGGTCTCCCTCTGATGAATCCTGTGTGTTTATCCTAGTTAAGCCTAGCTGAAGAGAATCTTCCATATCAGATCAAGCTCCTGCCTGACTGACTGATGGACAGCAATGTCACCTTAAATGGTCACAAACAGTTCCCGTCAGCTTGTAGGTGTGCCACAAGTTTTGGCTTTTTATCAGCAATCTCAGAGCAAAGGCCTTCACAATATTGGTGGATGGTTTCTTTTTTCTGTTTTCTGTTCCTGTCATATTCAACTTCCCTCTTTCATCAAAGCTAACTCATTCCTCCACCTCGGAGGCACTGCCCATCCTGTCACATCCTTATCAATACTTGGTACAGAAACTCTAACCTATGCATTGAGAACACTGAGGTTAGGCCACTGTAACAACTTTGGATACTGACTGACTGCCTAACACACTTTTGTCAACTAAAGAATTTGAAAATGCTAGCATTTAGTGTAGCATTTCCAAAACTGAGAAATAATTCATCCTTGTTCCCAGCAAGAATCCATTGCACACACCCTGACAATACAATACATGAAATTCCACATCCATTTTCAAATTCTTTAGTTGACAAAAGCCATGTAATGAATCCCCTGTCACATTCTCCACATCTTCACAGTGTTCGTCCCCTCCTGCAGACTTTACCGTGTACACACAAACCTATTACTCTCTCCATGTTTCCTGTTTATAAACACTTTGCTCATGAAATCTGGAAAGGCACTTTATAAATAGATTAATTAGTTTCCTGCATTAAAACTACATGAAATTAAGTAACAATAAAAATATCCATTAACTCTACCACACATCATTAGAGAAAATGGGTACACTTTGGGACACTCAGGCAAAACTCATAAGTACAGTATTCTCATTTACTGACAAAAACTGACCTCTGTCACAGCCTGTGAGGCCTGGGGTGTGGTGTGCTGAACCCAGAAGCAGACTCTTAGGCAAGCGTTCAATACAAGCCATTTTAATACAGAGAATGGCAGGCAGAATCCACAGTCAAAAGTACAATCCAAAAGTCAGTACACAGGAAACCAGGCAAAAAGGCAAAAGTACAACAAGGGATCAGGCAAAAATCATAGTGAAAATCCAGGCAAAGATCAAAAAAAAAAAAAAAAAAAAAACACAGAACAGTTAAATCCAAGGCAGAGGTCCAGAGACAGGCAAAACAGAACTCCCAGTCAGCAGGTGCAGATCAGAAAACACAGACGGCAAGCAGACAAGAGAATTACAAAAACCAAAAGGTCCAAAAATCCAAAAACCAGCAGTAGTCAAAACCATGAGCATGAACCAGAGCAATCGTTAAAAAAAGGCTAGAAAACCTCCAAAGGCTGACAAGAATAACAAGATCTAACACGGCTTTTAAATCGTCTGTAACAAGGAAATCAGGAACAGGTTAGAGAAGAGAATACTGGTGATAGGTGAAGTTAACTGTCAATCATGCGGTCCGGGAGCAACAGGAATTGCATGAGGGTCATTCCGTGTCATTTGAACTGTAGGAATCCACCACACCATCTCAGAATTGGCTGGTAATTTTTTTGTCTTGAAGAATACACTCTGACATGGCATATCCCCAAATTTTTGCTTCCTACTCCCAAAACATTTCTGTTTAGAATTTAGTACTTGTGAAAACTACCTTTGAAAATGCTGACATTTTTTCAGTCACAGACATTTTTCTGATCTTTGCAGCATAGTAACTTGGCCATAAATATGACCAGATTTCATGCTGATTCAATATTTCAAGGGTAGTTTTCAAAAGTAATGAATAAATTCTAAACAGAAATGTTTTGGGAGTAGGAAGCTAAAATTCTGGGATATGCCATGTCAGAGTGTATTCTTCAAGACAAAAAATTCCAAATTTGGTTGAAATGACATGGAATGACCCATGAACACAAGTAGGAAACAGAAGGACACAGGAAGTAGAAGAACCAGGTTGGATCGTAACAGACCTCAGTATCTCCAGTTTACAGTGTGGACCCTCCAGTCCAGCAAAGAGCAGCTTCACTCCTGAATCCTGAAGGTCATTGTTACTCAGGTCCAGTTCTCTCAGGGGGCAGTTTGCTGACTGTAGAGCTAAGACTGCAACTCCACAGGATTGTTCAGTTAGTTTGCATATAGCAAGTCTAAAGAGACACAGAGAAACAGACATACAGGTGTAATTCACGGTCAGTCTCCAGACAAAAAAATAAAGTAAAATTCAAAACATGAGGGAAATCTTTGTGTAAAACCAACTATGTAATACTAATACAGCTAGGAGCCTGTACTATATCATAGTTGATAGTTTCTGCTGGCTAATGATTTTTTGGGACTTCAGTAAATTTAAGTCAGATTTCAGTCAATCCTTCTGTTGAGCAGCAGAGGGAGTCATGGCCAAGCAGAAAGCACCTGTCTCCGCCACAAGCCGCACCTGGGTCCTGTCAGTTTTGGTGTATTTAAGCTTTGCCTTTGATGTTTTATGTTCTTAAGTTTTTGAGTTTATGCTGGGAAGCTGTGTTTGCTTTACTTATTTTCCTGCCAGTCTGAGTGGGCAAGTATTTAAGATTCAGGGATCTTACCACCAAAACCTAGGTTTGGTTCTTAATCAGGGGCCTGATCTGCAACAGCAATACTCAATCATAAACATGGGCCCAGGGAAGCAAAGCCAAACTGAGTTCAGCCATCTCCACTCGGCTAAGTCAAGAAGCAGATGAGGCAGACATAAACATGTGAAGCAGATATAAACATGTGAGGCAGACATAAACATGTGAAGCAGACATAAACATGTGAGGCAGACATAAACATGTGAAGCAGACATAAACATGTGAGGCAGACATAAACATGTGAGGCAGACATAAACACGTGAAGCAGATATAAACATGTGAGGCAGACATAAACATGTGAAGCAGACATAAACATGTGATGCAGACATAAACATGTGAGGCAGACATATAAACATGTGAGGCAGACATAAACATGTGAAGCAGACATAAACATGTGAAGCAGACATAAACGTGTGAGGCAGACATAAACATGTGAAGCAGACATAAACATGTGAGGCAGACATAAACATGTGTAGCAGACATAAACATGTGAGGCAGACATAAACAGCTGATTTGCGAAATTCTGAACATCTTATAGATGCTCACTGTGACGAGCCACAGCAACAGGCCACCTACAATATCAGCCAGTGCGGACCAAACTATCCTGATGCTCCAGTGCATGTGACAAGGCCACACTCCAGAATTCCCAGTCACACTCTAATCCAGTGTTCAGTCACCTTCAAGCTGCAAGGAGTGACCTTCAAACGTCTTTGCAAGTAAAATTTGGTCCAAGTTCACTGATATCATATGTGGCATAATGGCAAATAAAATTATGATATAGGTTATACAAACAGCTCATACTTTGTGGTGCCATTTTGGCTGGAGTAATCAATCTGTTTGCATAATGCTCTTTATTAATACTGTATTATCAACTACTGTTTAACACCCTGACCTCAGTATTTCCAGTTTACAGTGCGAACTCTCCAGTCCAGCAGAGAGCAGCTTCACTCCTGAATCCTGAAGGTCATTGTTACTCAGGTCCAGTTCTCTCAGGGGACAGTTTGCTGACTGTAGAGCTGAGACCATAGTTTCCAAGGAGTTCTCACTGATTTTACAACCAGCAAGCCTAAAGAAAGAGAGAGTGGTCCTCAGGAATAAAAAATGAACTAATGGATATATAAATAAATACACAACAAACAAGATCTTAATACCATTTCACACCCATGGTAAAAGACAAGGGAAACTGCATTTAGCATCTTTGGTATTCACAGGCTGGAAGGTCTATGCATTGAGTGTCTGGACTGACTTATATGTACCATTCAAAAATTGGAATTTTGTGGAGCCCCTCACAGACACCACAGGTTGGTCTTAGTATAAAGTGCATGATAATCATTACATTAGAAGCCAACAAAACATTGAAACATCACAAGTCAGTCGCTTCCAGCGCGACCACAATTATATCAAGGGAATGGCAGCGTAACAAATGTCTTCTTGTCACAAATTACCACTGATGCCACAGAGATTATGTTGACCATAAATCGAGCTTGGTGTTCAATGAAAGTAGGTGGCTCTGTTTTCCCGACTTATGATTCACCCTGCGCTTTTCCTGCAGTCTACGTTAACCAAAGAGACTTTATCATGTGCAGAACGCTCCTGCCTTAGGGGTCCAGTAAGTCTTACCTCTGGAAGTATTTTATGAACTACATGAATTTTACCATATCAGGACCTAAGGTTGTGTGTAAAACATGAGCCATGTTAGAATATTCACTGTGACATCAGCCCAGATGAAAGACTTTCTACATGCTTTATTTTTAGTTTCTAATGAATGCTCACCTCAGCACCTCCAGTTTAAATTGTGGACCCTCCAGTCCAGCAAAGAGCTGCTTCACTCCTGAATCCTGAAGGTCATTGTTACTCAGGTCCAGTTCTCTCAGGGGACAGTTTGCTGACTGTAGAACTGAAGCTACAGCTTCACAGGACTGTTCAGTGAGATTACAACCAGCAAGTCTACAGTACGAAATGGGGAGAAAATGCAATTCTATTCATACTCATTTTATAACATTATTTTAACATTTTATATAACCTCTCAGTCAGACAAATGAAGTGATGAGATCAGCCTATCCGAATACTAAACAGACTGAAATAGAATATTAACTAGCTTGAAATAAAGAAATGTAATCAATCTTGCATCTACTATACTTTGCTCTTAATAACATAATTACAAAGCTCGTTTGGTGTTTTTCACCACAGGTAGAAGTCTCTTTAGGCCTTCATCTGATCCTCTGTATTTCATCAGTTCAAATTTTTCCTGAGTCTCCTCTGACATCTGCAGGACAAAGACCAGAGCTGACCACTGGGCAGATGAGAGTTTCTTCAGTAAGAAATTTCCTGAGCTCAGAAGCTTCTGGATTTCAGACAAGAGTGAGTCATCTTTCAGCTCACTCAGACAATAGAGAAGATTGATGCTCCTCTCTGATGAGATATCCTCATTGAGTTTCCTCTTGATGTACTCTACTGTTTCCTTCACACTCTCTGGTCTGATCTTCACGTGTGGTAGCAGTTTCTTAAGGTTCCTCTGATTAGACTCCAGTGAGAGGCCAAGGAGGAAGCGGAGGAAAAGGTCCAGGTGACCAGTCTTACTCTGTAACGCTCTTTTTACCGCAGTCTTGTGGAGGTCACACATGTTGTGCCTCAACAGCCATTGCAGTTTCTCTGTTGAACTGTGAAGCAGTGGATTACTCTTGCTTTCATGGAATGAGAGGAACACATGAGCAGCAGCAAGACATTCTTGAACACTCAGATGCACAAAGCTGAAAACCTCCTCCTCCTCTTTAAAGATCTGTGTGCAAAATCCCGAATAGACTGAAGCTTGCCTGACATCAATGCCACACTCCCTGAGGTCCTCCTCATAAAACAGCAGGTTCCCCTTTTCCAGCTGATGAAATGCAAGTTCAGCAAGCTTCAGTATCCCTGATTCTGCCTCTTTATATTTCTTTTCCATCATTTTTGATTGAAAGAGTAGAAAACGTATGTACATTTCAGTTAGAGTTTTGGGTATGTCTCCATTGTCATATTCACCCAACATCTTTTTGAGCACAGTGGCTGAGATCCAACAGAAGACTGGTATGTGACACAGGATGTGAAGACTTCTTGATTTCTTAATATGTGAGATGACACTTTCGGCTTGGTCCTGGTCGCTGATGCTTTTCCTGAAGTATTCCTCCTTTTGTATGTCTGTGAACCCTCTCACCTCTGTTACCTGGTGGATATATTCATGAGGGATCTGGTCCACTGCTGCAGGTCTGGAGGTTATCCAGATGAGAGCAGAGGGCAGCATTTCCCCCTTAATAAGGTTTGTGATCAGAAGATCCACTGAGGTTTCTTCCATAATGTCACTCACTATTTCATTTTCTGAGAATTTCAGAGGAAGTCGGCTTTCGTCGAGGCCATCGAAGATGAACATGATTCTCCTGCTCTCTAACGGGAGAGATTTCATACAGGCTGTGTCTGGGAAACATCGGTGAAGCAGTTCCATCAGACTACAGTCTCTTTTTGTCATCAAGTTCAAATTACGGAATGGAATAGGGAAAATGAAGTCTATATCCTGGTTGCTTCCACCCTCAGCCCAGTCCAGAATGAACTTATGTACTGAGACGGTTTTCCCCACACCGGCAATCCCAAGTGTCAAAACTTTTTTGATGTGATTTTGTTGATCAGGTCCATTTTTAAAGATGTCAGAGATCTTGACTGGAATTTCCTCTTCTTCGAGTCTCCTGGATGCTGTTTCAGCCTGTCTTACCTCATGTTCATTACAAACTCCTCCTGTTCCTCCTTTCACTATGTAGAGATCGGTGTAGATGGCATTTAGGAGCTTACATTCATCCTTCAAGTCTGTCGCAGGGTTTCCTTCATGAATCGAGCCATATTTCATTTTAAGGCTGTGCTTTAGGTTTGTTTTGACTGAATGCTCTTGTGCATCTGAATTGTTGAAAAAAAGAGGAAAAAATTGGGAAACATTTAGAGTAAAGATAGCAGAGGTTGTCTGCTCTCTGTGTTCAGCTCTGTGATTTAACAACAGGTCAGTATATACATTCACATTAAATGTTTGAATATAAATATATGTGCTGAAATCTTGGACAACTAGTATAATGCAACCCACCAACTGATGCTCCCATTTCCCACTTATATAAAATATACTTAAACATTTTTTACCATATTGGTCTTTTGTAGCTGCTTCCCCTGAAAGATAAACAGATTTATGACAGTTGATTTATTAAAAACTGTTTTGTTAAAAGAAAAAACACAGGCAGTGGACAATGTGGAGAACAGTTCTGTAATATAAATCACCACCAAGTCTTTCTTAATGTTTATTTAAGACTGATGCATCACAACTCAGAATTATCAAAGTGCAGTAGAGACCATGGTTACAGGTGACTGTGAGAGTGACTTCAGATTCATTTACCTTCTTGTATAGAGTGAGGAGTGGTGACACTGATTAAATGCACTGGACCATAAAATGTGTTGCCAGTGAGTTCAGGAGCATTAACTGAAGCCCCTGTCTGAGCTGAGATGCTGGTGTGGCCAGAACCAGTCTGAGCTGAGATGCTGGTGTGGCCAGAACCAGTCTGAGCTGAGATGCTGGTGTGGCCAGAACCAGTCTGAGCTGAAGCTGCCATGACTTCCTTACTGATAAAAGAGAGAGAGACAGTACCAGGGATGGGTAGTATTTATGATACATGTATTTAAAATATGTATTTCAAATGCAAAATAGGATTTTGTAATTTGTACTTGTCAGAGTTGATGAAAATGGCTCCATGTTTTGTATCAACATACGTTAGTGTTTTGTATTTTTATACCTTAAAAATACTGCAAAATCCTTTCTGTGAGACGTCTACATGATGACATCATAAAGCCTTGTTGACATCAGCATGAAAACTGATCCAGCACAAGGTGGGAGACGTAGTTTGACAGCCTTCCACCGATTTGTAGCATAAACTGCTACAATTACTAACAGGTCCTGCTAAGTTCTGGTGTTCGTTTTAGTCGCCTACTCTTCGTTTACAAGCTAAACTATTTGACCTGAGTAGCGGCCCTCACAGTTAACCTTAGCTTGCTACTTTATTTCAGCTTAAGTTTTTGCCAGGTTGTGCATGGAGACTAAAAAGAATAAAGCATTTCAGTGTTGGTGAACAGCATTACTTTATAATGCCACGAGATGGTGTAACTTGTTAAACGCACATGTGTTTTGTGCCTTATTGTCATTAACAACATTGTGGTGCAACGTCATTAAACAGCAGGCTGTCAACCCATCCACCACTGGTGTTTGTTGCAGCTCACAACTTCTCGCCAAGGTATCTGATTTAAAAATACATTTTGATGCATCTTTGCCAGTCCCTGGACCATACAAGTGAAGTAGTGAGACAGTTCCATGCTATAAATTGATCTGTATTCTAAGGATCATGTGATGTACTCTTTACTGGTACTAATACATTAAAATCTATTTGCATATTGACATCCTTCGTGAGTGTAGTTTTACTCATTCTATAATAAGTGTCTTTTTGCTGAGAATAATTGCTGGCTGGAGACTGCACATATGAAAACATGGGTGAGAATTTTACTCCAGTTAGAATGGGTGAAGATTCAGTATCAGAATATATAACTATATAACAGAGCCAACTAGTCCTGCTAAGACTCATTACAGAAGAGAGAAATGTTTTTCAGATCATTTATGTTCTGATTCTGTTTGAAGAAACAACATTGATTTTGATAAGGAGAAAAAGAGGAAGAACATAAATACAGAGTTAAAGCTTTATTACCTGTGACGTAATCACTCCATTTTCCTGTGAGATCTCTAGTCCCGTGTATACTTTTACAAATAAAACATTTGCTTGTTTTTTGTTTTGTTTTGTTCTTTTTTGTCTTATTCCTTTGATGAAGAACCAGGAGCACAAGACTAAGGTTGGTGAAATGATCCAACACCTCTCAAAAGCAGAATGTTTGTCTAAAACAGGAAGTTCTTTCACAATATCCTCTTCCTCCTTCCCCTGCTACACCACCAACTTACACCAAAACAATAAAACAATACAGAAATCAGCCCCTGAGTGTCACTCTGATTTACACCAAAACAATACAGAAATCAGCCCCTGAGTGTCATTCTGATTTGATCTGATTGGCTCTGTCATAACTCCTGTATTATTCTGACAGTCACTGACCCGTCACTGCCATTGAACTGAATTTCCATAGAGCAGTTTGGAATCTGCCTGTTCATTTCATGGTGAAGACAAAGCATGAAACTGAATTCATTGTAATACATAGGGTCAGGCGGCACGGTGGCGCAGTGGATAGCGCTGTCGCCTCACAGCAAGAAGGTCTCGGGTTCGATTCCCGGCCGGGCGGCCAGAGTCCTTTCTGTGTGGAGTTTGCATGTTCTCCCCGTGTCTGCGTGGGTTTCCTCCGGGAGCTCCGGTTTCCTCCCACAGTCCAAAGACATGCAGGTTAGGTGAATTGGAGACACTAAAATTGTCCCTAGGTATGATTGTGTGTGTGAGTGTGATTGTCTGTGTGTCTGCCCTGCGATGGACTGGCAACCTGTCCAGGGTGTTTCCCCGCCTTTCGCCCTGTGACCGCTGGGATAGGCTCCAGCAACCCCCGCGACCCTAGTTAGGATAAGCGGCTTAGATAGTGAGTGAGTGAGTGACATAGGGTCAGTAGACCAAACTACTGGTTAATGATTCATGTAATCACACAAAATCAGATAAACTACAAATGAACCTTTGACCGATAATCGTGGTTCCTATCTGAATAAAAACGTCATGTTTATTTCTATGCGAGTGTTGCACACCTGAACAAAGAACTCACCGTGCATGCATAAGGTTCAGAGACTTTGATATCCTTGCGTACAGCAGCACACTCGTTACCTCTCACTCTCCCAGCTCACTCTGCACCCCTGCCCCCCCCCCCCCCAACCATTCTCTCAACTCTCGTGCAGTAACAAGCACACAAATAACAAAGACATAGTAAAGAAACAAGGGGGGGGTCCTTTTTACTGTGAGCATTCCTATGAGTTCCACTCGATGGTTTTTTCTTGGGTAATGCCTTTCATAGCTGCAATGTGAATTTAAACATTCGTTAAATAGTGAACACACCTAACGTACCAATAACGGGCGTGTATTGATGGTCTTGGAGACAGTGATGTCATCAATGCACTTGCTGATGTAGCTGGTCACTCATGCTGTGTATTCCTCCAAGTTGGTGGAGTCGTCATTGATTGCAGTGTGTGCCAGTCAGTGTGCTCAAAACAGTCCTGAAGAGAAGAGCTGGCCAGGTTTTCACCTGCTTTCACCTGCTGGTCTGGAGCGTCTGACGAGCAGTCTGTATGCTGGGATTAGCATAACAGACATGTGGTCTGAGGTGGGGGCGGCGCTCCGCCCGGTAGGCACCGGGGATGTTTATTTGCCCCTCTCCTTGCCCCACATGTTGATGGATCTTAGGGAGCATTGACTTGAGATTTGCATGGATGAAATCTTTGACGACACTAAACAGTGCATCACGGTGTGCGTTCTGCAGTTCGCCAGTAGCCCCATGCAGTTCACAGAGCTCCTCCATAGCGTTTGCGCAAGGGGGGACTGTACACAGCTGTTATAAGGACAGTGCTGAATTCCCATGGGTAATAAAATGGTCTGCATCTAACAGTCATAAACTCCACCTGCGAAGAGCACTAGAGACTAGCACCGAGTTCTCACACCATTCAGTGTTGACGTAAACACACAAGCTACCGTCGCGAGCCTTAGCGTACAGCGCTGTCTGTATGAAATTAGACAAGCCCGTCTAGCGTGGGGGAGCGGGGAACTCTGACGCTGAGCCACGTCTCTGTGAAAACAAAGATGCAGCAGCCTGTGAACTCATGAGACTGGATGGACAGGGGAGACGGCTGGCTCGGACTGGTTTCTACGGACCCCCAGGCTTCCACCTCCTCACACACCGCTTACGACGTCCCCTCCTCCAGCCACCGGCATCAGGCAACGCCGGGGACTGGAGGCCTGGTCCCTGCAGCAAGAAAAGATCACGTGGCCTTTCCAGCAGATCATCCTGCAGGTTGGCTGTTGGATGAAAGGCTCTACGCTGGAGCAGCGTCTGGCAAGGGTTGCTCCGATGTCCATGTGAAGTCACAAGTACAAGTCACAAGCAAGTCTAAAGTCTTAACCTTCAAATATCAAGCAAGTCCAAAGTTACTGTGGTGGTGAGAATCAAGCAAGTCAATTCCAGTCCCTGCTACAAGTCAAGCAAGTCACAAGTCAAGTCATCGCTCAGGTCAAGCAAGTCACAAGTCAAGTCATACGAATTCTGATGATCCGAATCAGTCCCTCGATTGTGTTTTACATTAACGACATGTATTCTCAATTAAATGCATAATCGACTCGAAGCCAAGTCTAATAGCTTAAATTTAACATTTGGCCAGACAGTAAATTAGCTAAAACGATAGATTCACGTACCTCTCTTTGTGGGGTTCGTAGTGAGGGATGAAGTTGGATGTTGTGGTGGTCGTGTCACAGATTTATGAGCTGCAGACCTTGCATACCGCTGTTCTCTTCTTACTACCGTCATAGACAACTAGGGCTGCACGGTTAATCGAATTAAAATTGAAATCGCCATATGTCCACATGCGATTGCTAAAAGGCTCCGACTTAATAGAACATATTTATAATATAAAGTGACGACAGAAAATACTTATGTCGGATTGGCTGGCAAGCGTCAAGATTGTACACCTGTACATATCAGTCATAAATCTGGTCCAAAGTTCAGCCATCATTTTAAATCAGTGAACCTGTGTTCGGTGGGCCACCCTACTGTCTTTGCCTCCGACTCGTTCATAAGTTCTCTGTACACCCCGTCAGGCATGAAACCATCGCCTGCTTCACGACAACTTAGAGCTTTACGATGAATTTATGCATGAAAGGAAAAAATTGGTGGTGACTTTACATGCGTGAGATTCTGTGAGAAATCCTTTTTTGAAAGGTTCTAAACAAATTGTACCGTTTTGTCATTTTGTCATTTAAAGTTCTTATTGAGTTGACATACTTGTTT
>NC_044501.1:1425606-1473106 GCF_902362185.1 Chanos chanos | reverse complement strand
TACAAATACATGGAACAAAAGACTATCCACAGAGAGTCTACAGAGAGTCAAGAATGCACAGTTTTTCAAAATGGCTGATGGTGTCATGGCAATACAAACACTACAACTGAGAAATAAATGTAACAGGTTATGGAAACTAAAGCAATGTCATATTTTGGACAGTCAATTTCACTCTGGGGTAGTTGAGACAACATTTATAGATAGCTGTAGCACATTTCGGAAACAGTTAGTCTTGATCCCTACATAAAGCATGAGTTTAGACAAAACATACTATAAACAGTGTATTTTCAGTGACTGAGTAATACTGACCTCAGTATCTCCAGTTTACAGTGTGTATTCTTCAATCCAACACAGAGCAACTTCACTCCTGAATCCTGAAGGTCATTGTTACTCAGGTCCAGTTCTCTCAGGGGACAGTTTACTGACTGTAGAACTGAGGCTACAGCTTCACAGGACTGTTCAGTGAGATTACAGAGAGCAAGTCTGGAGAGAGAGAGAGAGAGAGAGAGAGAGAGAGAGAGAGAGAGAGAGAGAGAGAGAGAGAGGGAGGGAGAGAGAGAGAGAGAGAGAGAGAGAGAGAGAGAGGGAGGGAGAGAGAGAGAGAGAGAGAGAGAGAGAGAGAGAGGGAGGGAGAGAGAGAGAGAGAGAGAGAGAGAGGGAGAGAGAGAGAGTAGTAACTATCAAATTTATATGAATTCATCTCCGTCATAATGAAAATGCATCTGGGATAATAATGACATAAAAGAACAATCATGAACATGTTTCATGCAGGGTCAGTGTTGAACGGTTTCCTTCTACTTGTTTTGGAAGATGATACAGCTCAATATACCACACAGGTTTTAACCTGTAGATCAACAGCCCTGCACAACACACAGGTCTATTTACTCTAAATCTTGACTGAGGAATCCCATCAAAAACAGAGAAACAAACCAAACCGTTGTTTCAGTGTATGGACCTGACTGTCTGGGATTGAAACAGCTTGTAAAAATCTGTTTTTTACACCATAAGCTGTCAAGTGACCTCTTTGAACTATGAGATGCCTGATGCCCCTGCATAGCATAACGATTAAATACAAACAAGCAAAATGTAAACTAGCTGTGGAGTACAGACAAATATTCACAAACTGAACTTAAGAAGATATCCAATCATATAGCCACTTAGATATTTTCGGCCTCTCTGAAACCTCAAGACAGCACAGCAAGATTTCAGCATAGTAGTCCACATAACAAGAGATCATTATAATCCAGACTACACTGGAAAAGACATGAGAAAAGACATGAAAACTGATAAGCATAGTTGAGCAAATTCAATCTTAATTCAAGCTTATTCAGCTATATACATACAAGACAGGTAAGTCCAGTGTAAAGAAATTACATGAAAAACATATTATACATGGTAAATTTTCAGTGACTAACTGATACTGACTTCAGTATCTCCAGTTTACAGTGTGGATTCTTCAGCCCCACACAGAGCAACTTCACTCCTGAATCCTGAAGGTCATTTTTACTCAGGTCCAGTTCTCTCAGGGGACAGTTTACTGACTGTAGAACTGAGGCCACAGATGAACAGGACTGTTCAGTGAGTTTACAACCAGCAAGTCTGGAGAGAGAGACAGAGACAGAGCGAGAGCAAGAAAGAGAGAGAGAAATAATTAATATTTCATTTAAATATGACAGCACTTGCTTAACTGCTTGTCATTCTTCATTTAAGGCTTAGTTTAAGGTGGCCAAAACTCCTCAGTGGTCGACAGGAGACAGGCTGTAGTTAAGATCTTAATTTCATTTCTTTCACAGAAACCTAAAAATCCTAAAGACATCCCTAACTCACATCCTAAAGACATCCCTAACTCACATCCCTAACACACATCCTAAAGACATCCCTAACACACATCCCTAACTCACATCCTAAAGACATCCCTAACTCACATCCTAAAGACATCCCTAACTCACATCCCTAACACGTCCTAAAGACATCCCTAACACAGTACTAAACCCTGTCATTTAGCACTAATCACAGTACTTAGCCCTCTCATTTATCACTAATCACAGTACTAAACCCTCTCATTTATCACTAATCACAGTACTTAGCCCTCTCATTTATCATTAATCACAGTACTAAACCCTCTCATTTAGCACTAATCACAGTACTAAACCCTCTCATTTATCACTAATCACAGTACTTAACCCTCTCATTTATCACTAATCACAGTACTAAACCCTCTCATTTAGCACTAATCACAGTACTAAACCCTCTCATTTATCACTAATCACAGTACTTAACCCTCTCATTTATCACTAATCACAGTACTAAACCCTCTCATTTATCACTAATCACAGTACTTAACGCTCTCATTTATCACTAATCACAGTACTAAACCCTCTCATTTAGCACTAATCACAGTACTTAGCCCTCTCATTTATCACTAATCACAGTACTAAACCCTCTCATTTATCACTAATCACAGTACTAAACCCTCTCATTTATCACTAATCACAGTACTTAACGCTCTCATTTATCACTAATCACAGTACTTAACCCTCTATTTTATCATTAATCACAGTACATAACATTCTCATTTATCACTAATCACAGTACTTAACCCTCTCATTTATCACTAATCACAATACTTAACCCTCTCATTTGGCACTAAACACAGTGCTTAACCCTTATTTGTTATGAAAAGGTTGAAGTCCTCACTAAGACAGGGTAAACAGAAAATGAGGAATAGATACACGTGTATGAGACTAGGCTACATACAGCTGTAGGTGAACTGACCTGTAACTGGAGAGAGCCTCTTTCTAGAATGGTCTGAGCACCTCTGCTTAAGACTAACGTGTTCATCTCATTCATTTGTTGAGATCTGAGTCAGTGGCAGGCAGACAGTTCAAACAGCAGAGAGAGACCAGGGGGGTATTCCAGAAAGCTGCTTTAGTGAAAACTCAGAGTTAGTTAACTGAGAGCAAGTAGGACACTTCCAAACAGAATAGCCCTATGGCTTTATTCTCCTAGCAAAACAAAGCCGTACAGCTCTTCTAGTAGGAGGTTTACCACTTGCTCTCAGTTAACAAACTCTGAGTTTTCACTAAACCCACTTTCTTGAATACCCCCCAGATCTAGAGACAAGCAAAAAAAATTCAACGGTGAAAAACCGGCAGACTTAAACAGGCAGAGGTCAATGAGGGAAGAAGAAACAGGTGTGAGTGACAACAGGTGAGGGGCGGAGTCCAGAGTACATGACAAAAGGTAAACAAACAGTCACATGGTGAAGAAAACAAAACAAACCCAAATGTGTCAAACACTGACAGGCAGGGGGAGACAAAAACACAAAGTTCATGTGGGACAAACTATCTTCAGACTTAGGATCTGATGACATCCCTAAGTCACATCTTTGCTTTTTTCAGACCTGCAGACATTTGTGGCTGAATGAGGGTTGGTAGACTTGATTTAGATCTGCAAATGTCATTTCTCTTCTGGAGAAAACTCTACCTTTGAGACAAACGGCTCCAGTTTTTTAACGGTTAACCTTACACAGATCAGGGCAAAACATTTTAGCTGTTTCAAAGACAAATATACCTATTTAATGTGAAAGTGGCACAGCAGCGCCTACAAAGTATGGTCATTCTCTTGTCCTGAAGCAAGCTCAATAGTTTTAAGAAGTAGCAAGTGTCTATGTTTGGATTTGCCATTACACATTGTTTCCCCCTAAAAAGTAATACGGTTAAGGTAATATGGTCAACGTGAAATACTAATAAAATAAAGGGTGAGAAGAGTCTACAATAGAAGAGGATTAATAACCTCCTCCACAAAAAACAATGTAAAACATTCCCCTTAATTCATTTAAACAAAAAATCAAATACATTTGATTCAAGTCTATACATAAACTATGAAATTCTGTTTAGTAATGTTCTAACAAACTAACTGCTCAAAAACAAAACACTGTTCCACCACTTTCCTCTTTTCACATGGACCCTAACAGTAATGGAATATAAAAGCTATAACAAAGCAACACAATGTAAAATTTGTTTGCCTGGACACTGGCAGGATGCTTCTCAAGCACAGGGCCGTTGTGCCAATGACTCTCCAACCACAATATATATCCCTAATTTTCCATCAAATATGAAATGCAGAATGCTCAGTTCAAATTTAAACTAACCAATTATGATCAGTTCCTTTCTCCTGTCAATCAAATGAACAGATAGGATTGATCTATCTTAAAATATCTTTAACTAAATTAAAGCAAATAAATCTTTTCATTCTTGCAGCAAGAACTGTACTTCCATCTTAATCAATAACTTACAAAGCCCGCCTGGTGTTTTTCACCACTGGTAGCAATTTCTTCAACTCTTCATCTGATCCTCTATATTTCTTGAACTCAAAGTTTTCCTGAGTTTCCTCTGACATCAGCAGGACAAAGACCAGAGCTGACCACTGGGCAGATGAGAGTTTCTTCAGTAAGAGATTTCCTGAGCTCAGAAGCTTCTGGATTTCAGACAAGAGTGAGTCATCTTTCAGCTCACTCAGACAATAGAGAAGATTGATGCTCCTCTCTGATGAGATATCCTCATTGAGTTTCCTCTTGATGTACTCTACTGTTTCCTTCACACTCTCTGGTCTGATCTTCACGTGTGGTAGCAGTTTCTTAAGGTTCCTCTGATTAGACTCCAGTGAAAGGCCAAGGAGGAAGCGGAGGAAAAGGTCCAGGTGACCAGTCTTACTCTGTAATGTTCTTTTCACTGCAGTCTTGTGGAGGTCACACATGTTGTGCCTCAACAGCCATTGCAGTTTCTCTGCTGAACTGTGAAGCAGTGGATTACTCTTGCTTTCAAGGAATAAGAGGAACACATGAACAGCAGCAAGACATTCTTGAACACTCAGATGCACAAAGCTGAAAACCTCCTCCTCCTCTTTAAAGATCTGTGTGCAAAATCCCGAATAGACTGAAGCTTGCCTGACATCAATGCCACACTCACTGAGGTCCTCCTCATAAAACAGCAGGTTCCCCTTTTCCAGCTGATGAAATGCAAGTTCAGCAAGCTTCAGTATCCCTAATTCTGCCTCTTTATATTTCTTTTCCATCATTTTTGATTGAAAGAGTAGAAAACGTATGTACATTTCAGTTAGAGTTTTGGGTATATCTCCATTGTCATATTCACCCAACATCTTTTTGAGCACAGTGGCTGAGATCCAACAGAAGACCGGTATGTGACACAGGATGTGAAGACTTCTTGATTTCTTAATATGTGAGATGATACTTTCGGCTTGGTCCTGATCACTGATTCTTTTCCTGAAGTATTCCTCCTTTTGTAGGTCTGTGAACCCTCTCACCTCTGTTACCTGGTGGATGTATTCACGAGGGATCTGGTCCGCTGCTGCAGGTCTGGAGGTTATCCAGATGAGAGCTGAAGAAAGCATTTCCCCTTTAATAAGGTTTGTGATCAGAAGATCCACTGAGGTTTCTTCTATAATGTCACTCACTATTTCATTTTCTGAGAATTTCAGAGGAAGTCGGCTTTCGTCGAGGCCATCGAAGATGAACATGATTCTCCTCTTCTCTAACGGGAGCGATTTCATACAGGCTGTGTCTGGGAAACATCGGTGAAGCAGTTCCATCAGACTACAGTCTCTTTTTGTCATCAAGTTCAAACTGCGGAATGGAATAGGGAAAATAAAGTCTATATCCTGGTTGTTTCCACCCTCAGCCCAGTCTAGAATGAACTTCTGCACTGAGACGGTTTTCCCCACACCGGCAATCCCAAGTGTCAAAACTTTTTTGATGTGATTTTGTTGATCAGGTCCATTTTTAAAGATGTCAGAGATCTTGACTGGAATTTCTTCTTCTTCGAGTCTCCTGGATGCTGTTTCAGCCTGTCTTACCTCATGTTCATTACAAACTCCTCCTGTTCCTCCCTTCACTATGTAGAGATCAGTGTAGATGGCACTGAGGAGCTTACATTCATCATTCGTGTTTGTCGCAGGGTTTCCTTCATGAATCGAGCCATATTTCATTTTAAGGCTGTGCTTTAAGTTTTTTTTGACTGAATGCTCTTGTGTATCTGAATTGTTGAAAAAAAGAGGAAAAAATTGGGAAACATTTAGAGTAAAGATAGCAGAGGCTGTCTGCTTTCTGTGTTCAGCTCTGTGATTTAACAACAGGTCAATATATACATTCACATTAAATGTTTGAATATAAATATATGTGCTGAAATCTTGGACAACTAGCATAATGCAACCCACCAACTGATGCTCCCATTTCCCACTTATATAAAATATACTTAAACATTTTTTACCATATTGGTCTTTTGTAGCTGCTTCCCCTGAAAGATAAACAGATTTATGACAATTGATTTATTAAAAACTGTTTTGTTAAAAGAAGAAACAGGCAGTGGATAATGTGGTGAACAGTTCTGTAATATAAATCACCACCAAGTCTTTCTTAATGATTATTTAAAACTGATTCATCATAACTCAGAATTACAAACCAGACTGTAATGGAGACCACAGAAAAATGTGAACGCAAGAGTGACATCATCCCATGGGCAACCACACTATTGCCTTTTATTTTGTGAAATTAACTTATTTGACCTTAGAAAATCTTATATGTCTAGGACTGAATGGTTTACAACTGTCAAAGTAAATCCAATAGTTTCATATATTAGCGTCAGGGTTAAATGCAATAGTTTCATATATTAGGGTCAGGGTTAAATCCAGTAGTTTCATAAATTAGGGTCAAGGTTAAATCCAGTAGTTTCATAAATTAGGGTCAGGGTTAAATCCAGTAGTTTCATAAATTAGGGTCAAGGTTAAATCCAATAGTTTCACAAATTAGGGTCAAGGTTAAATCCAATAGTTTCATAAATTAGGGTCAAGGTTAAATCAAGTAGTTTCATAAATTAGGGTCAGGGTTAAATCCAGTAGTTTCATAAATTAGGGTCAGGGTTAAATCCAGTAGTTTCATAAATTAGGGTCAAGGTTAAATCCAGTAGTTTCATAAATTAGGGTCACGTAAATTAATCTTCTAGATGGAAGATGTGCAAGTAGCAACACTCATCTGAAACGTGAAACACAGCTGAAGATATTTGATTTGGTAAGATTAACTGTTCAAAAACATGCATTCATTTACCTTCTTGTATAGAGTGAGGAGTGGTGACACTGATTAAATGCACTGGACCATAAAATGTGTTGCCAGTGAGTTCAGGAGCATTAACTGAAGCCCCTGTCTGAGCTGAGATGCTGGTGTGACCTGAACCAGTCTGAGCTGAGATGCTGGTGTGACCTGAACCAGTCTGAGCTGAGATGCTGGTGTGACCTGAACCAGTCTGAGCTGAGATGCTGGTGTGACCTGAACCAGTCTGAGCTGAGATGCTGGTGTGGCCTGATGCTGGAGAGGAAGAGGCTGCCATGACTTCCTTACTGACAGGCGAGAGAGACAGTACAAGTGAAGTAGTGAGACAGTTCCATGCTATAAATTGATCTGTATTCTAAGGATCATGTGATGTACTCTTTACTGGTACTTATACATTAAAATCTATTTGCATATTGATATCCTACATGAGTGCAGTTTTACTCATTCTATAATAAGTGTCTTTTTGCTGAGAACAATTGTTGGCTGAAGACTGCACATATGAAAACATGGGTGAGAATTGTAGTCCAGTTAGAATGGGTGAAGATTCAGTATCAGAATATACAACTATATAACAGAACCAGATAGTCCTGCTAAGACTCATTACAGAAGAGTGAAATGTTTTTCAGATCATTTATGTTCTGATTCTGTTTGAAGAAACAACATTGATTTTGATAAGGAGAAAAAGAGGAAGAACATAAATACAGAGTTAAAGCTTTATTACCTGTGAGGTAATCACTCCATGGTCCTGTGAGATCTTCAGTCCCGTGTATACTTTTCCAATTGAAACATTTGCTTGTTTTTTGTTTTTTTTTTTGGTCTTTATTCCTTTGATGAATAACCAGGAGCACAAGACTAAAGTTGGTGAAATGATCCTACGCCTCTCAAAAGCAGTTTGTATAAAGCAGGAAGTTCATTCACAATATCCTCTTCCTCTTGCCCAAACAAAACAGAAATCAGCCCCTGAATGTCATTTTGATTTGATATAATTCGCGGTGTCATAACTACTGTATTATTTTGACAGTCACTGACTTTCGGTGACAGTAGAGGGCTACATTTGGGCCAAAATTGTCCGCGATCTGGGAGTTGAGAGGTTGGGAATTGACAGAGATTATTTTATGTCTGCTGATATTCACAATAACTATTACTGTAGAATTATTTTATAGTATTATTCAAAAACAGGATGTATTATTATCGTTACTATTCCAGAAAAGAGCATTACAAATTAATAATGACAATCAGTGAGCAATCTCCACAAATATATGGAAAATTAAATAAAGAAATAAAGATGGCCTGGGTGTGTCTCTTGTCAAGTACACTCGACTGGACATTCTTCTTTAAGTTCTAAAGATGGTATTAGAGAAAAAAAAGGTGTAAACGAATTTTCAACACAACGAGCTCGGTCAACAATAACACTCGTGACGTACGTGTAGTTACACCGTAGTGCAGACTGGGAATTGTAGTCATGGAATCCTTGCTTCCTTCTAGTTTAACGAGGAAGAGGCGTAAGTTGACGGTCGGTACCGAAAAGTTGGTAGACTTTCTTCATTTGGGATTCAAAGCATATAAAAGCGGCTTAACTAGCCAAGTGAGTATTTCATTTGTAAAAGTCAAGTACTTCCCAAAACCTAAAGTATTTCGAACGAATGACGACATTGCAGATGTTTAGTATTTGAAGATTGGCGGCTAACTTTTATGGCTAGCACAGGTCTACCTTGAAACCAGTTTGGATGTCGCTTGTATAAGCAATCTTTCTTTGTACATTTTATATGTCAAATATCTGCGATTAAAAGTGTCAGGCTATAGTATAGAGTAGAATTAAATGTCTGAGAGACTTGTATTTTAGTCATGTAATTATGCGTTACAGTTATGGTTATTGAATGATTCTTTTGTTTGACAAGTTGTATCGGAAAATATTACGTAGACAGGTAACTTGTTGTGAAGCCCTTAGTCATCTCTCTATTAACACACTAAGGGGCAATCGGAAATATGCTTCGTTGAATTTTTTTTTAGCCAACGTGTACCAGCTTTGGTTGGACTCAAACGTATTGGTTATGTCTGGTAATCTGTTTTACCAGTTCATATTAGTTCACCATTGTTTACAATGTCACGTCAGCGTCATCTATGAGATGTTAAGACGTGAAAACTCACTGAGCTGAAAGTAAGCCTGAAAAGTTAAAACCGACTCGTTTTAGAGTTGGATTTGAAGTGAGGGAATATTAACACCGTCTCGATAATATGATGATGGAGACTATGGCTTGTTCCAGAACAGTGATTTTCTACTCTGGTATTCACACTATGCCCTTTCACACAGCTTAATACTGGAGAGAGGTGTGTGTGTGTGTGTTGATGCACTACCCAATGCACACATTATACTGTCTCCCAGCAGAACACTGGAGCTCTGTGTGTGTGTGTCTGTGTGTGTCTGTGTGCGTATATCTGTGTGTTTGTGTGTGTATGTCTGTGTGTCTGTGTGTGTATGTCTTTGTGTCCACTCCACACATTGTTGTCGTGCCTTGTGAAAAGTCTGATTGTTTAGGATGATTTTTAGTCACATTGTATAATTGGGGATTAAGTCTGATTTTGACCAGTTCATACCTGCTGCCAGTAATTCCCTATGTCTCCGTCTCTGTGTCTCATAGATGTCCCTGTATGAGAACTCTGCTGCCCCCTCCAGGCCAGTGACTGCCATAGCCTGGACCTCCAGTAGCTCTACCTGCCCAGGACAGTTTACTCTGGTAACCATGGAAACGATTTCAAATCATGTTCCCGTAGAATGAGAACAGGGGGGTTGTTTGAGACTGTAGGTGAAATGATATAAAAAGGCAAAAAGGAAAGACTCCAAATTTCAGGCAGTGAACTCTGTTGTAACTGATTGCATGTGTTTGTTTGTATGTGTGTATGTGCTCAGTGAGTAAGTGAAAGCAGATGGACCCTTGACTAGACACCACTAGAGATCCTGCTGTAATAGGTTTCTTTCCCAAATGTTTGGAGGTCTGTTCTAGTCATGAAAGTGGTCTTACCCTAGGTCCATCCTTGTTTTACCTACAGTCTCAAAAACGTCCGTCTTTTCTAACCGTGGATTCTGCTTGTGTCCGGGGTCAAAGGGGTCAGAGGGGTCGTGTGTCATGGATATCTCAGATAGCAGGCCTGATGTTTATGTTGTGAATACATTGTGTTTTCTGCCCTGAATGCAGCTGTAGATCAGCGCCCTGAGGTGATATATGTCAGTCCACATCCATCTCCTCTCGTCCTCTGATGTCATCTGGTCTCTTCCTCTGATGTCATCTCCTCTCTTCCTCTGATGTCATCTGGTCTGTTCCTCTAAAGTCATCTCCTCTCTTCCTCTGATGTCATCTCCTCTCTTCCTCTGATGTCATCTCCTCTCTTCCTCTGATGTCATCTGGTCTCTTCCTCTGATGTTATCTCATCTCTCCCTCTCATGTCATCTGGTCTCTTCTTCTGATGTCATCTCCTCTCCTCCTCTGATGTCATCTCCTCTCTCCCTCTGATGTCATTTCCTCTCTTCCTCTGATGTCATTTCCTCTCTCCCTCTGATGTCATCTCCTATCTTCCTCCCAGTTTTTTGTCAGCCCTGATGAAATACTGTTTGGTTCAACGTGAAATGCTTTGCCTGGAAAATATGAAATGTTAAACAGCTGCATGTCCCTGTGGTATGTTAGTTGAGTTGGTAAGTGTGCAGAAGGTTCATTCCCATCTTTAGTGAAATGTGGTAAAGGAGAGAGAGAGACTCTCTTGTTTTGGTGTGTGCTGTACTACTACACTCTGGCTGAGCACAGGTCAGGTCTTGGCAAAGAGAAGGTTGTCTCTCTTAATCTGTTGTATCCAGTGTATTTTTTTTGATACGTGTGTGTGGCTTTGATTGTGTGGGTGTGGTTTTGATTGTGTGGGTGTGGTTTTGATTATGTGGGTGTGGTTTTGATACGTGTGTGTGGTTTTGATTGTGTGGGTGTGGTTTTGATTGTGTGGGTGTGGTTTTGATTGTGTGGGTGTGGTTTTGATTGTGTGGGTGTGGTTTTGATATGTGGGTGTGGTTTTGATTATGTGGGTGTGGTTTTGATTGTGTGGGTGTGGTTTTGATTGTGTGGGTGTGGCTTTGACTGTGTGGGTGTGGTTTTGATTGTGTGGGTGTGGTTTTGATTGTGTGGGTGTCGTTTTGATCGTGTGGGTGTGGTTTTGACTGTGTGGGTGTGGTTTTGACTGTGTGGGCGTGGTTTTGTCTGATGTGTGGGTGTGGTTTTGATTATGTGGGTGTGGTTTTGATCGTGTGGGTGTGGTTTTGATCGTGTGGGTGTGGTTTTGACTGTGTGGGTGTGGTTTGACTGTGTGGGTGTGGTTTGACTGTGTGGGCGTGGTTTTGTCTGATGTGTGGGTGTGGTTTTGATCATGTGGGTGTGGTTTTGATTGTGTGGGTGTGGTTTTGATCGTGTGGGTGTGGTTTTGACTGTGTGGGTGTGGTTTGTCTGATGTGTGGTCCTGTGTACGTTCCTCAGATCACTCAGACTGAAGACGGGGCTGCAGCGAGCTTCACCAGGGCTTTTGGCCTCAAGTCTGGGTACTACCTGTGTTACAGCCTGGTAAATACTGTCTCTCTCTCTCTCTCTCCCTGTCTCTCTCTCTGTATTTCTCTCTCTCTCTCCCTGTATCTCTCTCTCCCTGTCTCTCCCTCTGTATTTCTCTCTCTCTCTCTCTCTCTCTCCCTGTCTCTCTCTCTCTCTGTCTCTCTCTCTCTCTGTTTCCCTCTCTCTCTCTCTCTCCCTGTCTCTCTCTCTCCCTCTCTGTTTCCCTCTCTCTCTCTTTTTTTCCCTCCCTCTGTCTGTCCATGCCTCCAGCATTCTCTGACACTGTCTCTCTAATGTAACACATTATCATATGTGAATAAGTGTTGACAATATTTAATAATGTGTGAAGCTGAACCAACACACCCCATGTGTATAGACACAGCCCATGTGTATAGACACAGCCCATGTGTATAGACTCAGTCTATCACATGGTTTTGTACGTGTAAGATTAAGTTATGTAAGATTAAGCTAATAGAAAAAAGGCATAGAAGTGCACTGTGGCCAATGTGAACTCTCCCTGTCTCCCTGTCTCTCTCTGTCTCTCTCTCTCTGTCTCTCTCTCTCTCTGCTTCTCTCTCTTCCTCATTCTCCCTCTCTCTGTCTCTCTCTCTCTGCCTGTCTGTCTCTGTGCCTGTCCGGGTCTGTGTGTGTCAGGACTTGTCTGGGGGAATGGTGGTGTCCGATGTGAGGGTGATTTCTGACAAAGAGACGATCCCTCATGGTTACTGTTATATCCCAGAGTTCCTGGAAAACAGTAAGTTTGTGCTTTAGTGCACTGCACATGTTTCATACCGACACCTCCTCAGCAGAGGACCGCACGACAATCACAATTACATCTGTGTGTGTTTGTGGGTGTGTACGTGTGTGTGTGCGTGTGTGTTTACAGGGGCATCTGTGTGGAAGAAGAAGCGTGTGTGTGTGCGTATTGTGCCCTCTGACAGCGTCAACACAGCTGTGCTGGACATCAGACTGACCACCAAGAGCAAGATGATGCTACAGCAGTATACTTGTCTAGGGTTAGTCAGACACACACACACACACACACACTCAAATACACACGCACACGCACACGATGCTACAGCAGTATACTTGTCTAGCGTTAGTCAGACACACACACTCACGCATGCACACACACACACACTCTCTCTCACTCTCTCATTGTGTACCGAGAGACATGTTAGATGGGCTGTGTCTGAAATGGCATACTACATAGTACTCGCATACTGATCTTGACATAAAAATAGTAAGTAGTATGCAGTACATGAAAAATAAAAATTTTGCAGTACATGAAAAATAAAAATTTTACTCCCGGATGATGTACTACTCTGGGGAAAATTTGCAGTACACAACCGGAGCTCACTTCGTAGGGTGCTGCATCCCATGAAGCAGCGCGGTGATTTCCAACGGTCAAAAAATTAAAATAACACGGCGGACAGCAACAGAAGCGGCTTCAACTTCAGCTGCAGCTGCAGTTCTGAATATAAATGTATCAGTTGCATATTTTGGTGTCTTCATACGCTTTCTTATAGGGCTACTTTTGATAGATATTTGTGGTAGTCGTGTGTTGTTTGTTTTTAACAGAACAGATAGCCCAACCGATAGCAAACGTGTAGTACACTCCACGAAAGTACCATACTGTATACTAGCATGTGGAGTACACAGTGTATACTGGGCCAGTATGCAGTACAATAGTATGCCATTTCAGACACAGCCATGGTGTTCGTGTGCGTGAGTGATGACGGTAGGTGTGTGTTCACACAGAGACATGTTGGGCTTTATGGTGTGTGTGTGTCTGTGTGTGTAAGTGAGTGTTGACAATAGGCGCTTTCGCACCGGAGGAACTTTTCATAGTTCTTAGAACTGTTGGAGAAAGTACCCCCTTTTTGGCGTGTTTGCACCGCAGGAACTTAGAACGATTTTAGTTCTAAGAACGCCGTTTTGAGGGGCTTTTTTAGCCCCTACTCCAGGGTAGGTACTTTTGCAAGCACAATAGGTACCTTGTGACGTAGGTGTACAGCCATTGGCCCAGACGCAGGTATACGATGATTGCAACCGCCATTTTTAAAGATCCGTGCAAAATATAAAGTCTTAGAACGTATTTCATTTAGCTTTTGATATTCATGTCTCAAAATGTCTGGAATTGTAGGAGGGGGCACATCGTTTTTATGTTTTATTTTACCGGTATTTTATATCCCCCAAAAATGACCATTTTGCAACGTCTAATGTATATTTGTACATTGAGGAGGTAGCGTACACTCCGCTTCGGTAGGTGCTTGTGTGTCCGCTTGTGTGGCTGTGATCCGCATTTTAACCTAAAATAAGAATGTGTTTATCCAGCTTACGATTTTAGGGCTGCGGCGGGGAAAAAGGGAAAAAAAAACCACGATGCTGCGAGTAAGCGTCAGGCACGAGCGCTATGCTAGCACCCGAAAAGTACTATGCCCATCAAGTCATTCACTGCTACTGCGGTGGTAAATGCATAAATGCATTGGGAAATTATTTTCTCCATTGGACTGGGTCTATCACCATACAGTTTTATTTTCGTTAATGAGAAGGCAGTTATAGGTTATCTAATGTGCAATCGATATTTCTGTCATTCAAATTCAATAAAACTCATTGCGTATACTGTAGTCTAGTTTGTCGATTTCTTTTGCCGCAGTAATGGTTCTTTTTTTCCTTTTGGAGGTATTTAAAAGGTCTTAAAAGTCATTAAATTTGTACTTCAAAATGTGCAGCTATCCTGGTTAGTCATAAACAACAGCTCTTAGCTGCTGTACCGTCGGCCGGCTTACGTCACTTCAGCGTTCCTACTGGCGGTGCGAAAGCAAACAGAAAAAAGGCCCTAGAACGAATGTAGTTCTAGGGGAAGCTCCACAGGGGGTAGTTCCTATCGAATTAGACCCTAGAACTGTTCGGTGCGAAAGCGCCTAATAGGTGTGTGTTCAGTGTGTGTTTACTGTGTGTTCACACAGTGACATGCTGGGGTATGTGATCTGGTGTCGGAAGGGACCTTTCTCTGGCCCTGTGCCTAAGGCCAAGCCACGAAGCCTGAGTCTGGAGCTCAGACAGCTGTCCCTGGACGGAGCTACACCACTGCTGCCTCTCAGACAGAGGTACGAAACCTGACAGTCGCTCCTTCAGGCCTCCTCCTCTGACATCACTGACCCCAATCCTCACACCTCCTCCTCTGACATCACTGACCCCAGTCCTCACACCTCCTCCTCTGACGTCACTGACCCCAATCCTCACACCTCCTCCTCTGACATCACTGACCCCAATCCTCACACCTCCTCCTCCGACATCACTGACCCCAATCCTCACACCTCCTCCTCCGACATCACTGACCCCAGTCCTCACACCTCCTCCTCTGACATCACTGACCCCAATCCTCACACCTCCTCCTCTGACATCACTGACCCCAGTCCTCACACCTCCTCCTCTGACATCACTGACCCCAATCCTCACACCTCCTCCTCTGACATCACTGACCCCAATCCTCACACCTCCTCCTCTGACATCACTGACCCCAATCCTCACACCTCCTCCTCTGACATCACTGACCCCAGTCCTCACACCTCCTCCTCTGACATCACTGACCCCAATCCTCACACCTCCTCCTCTGACATCACTGACCCCAGTCTGTCTGAATTAGTATTTGTGTGTATGTGTATGTGTGTATCTATATATATATAAAAAATTCGTATTTTATGTATGTTCATTCTCTCTATTGGCTCTTTTGATCATTCCCTCCCTCTGACGCTGTCACCATAGCAACCCCCCGCCTGCTCCCCCCAAGATGAGCCGTCGCCGTAACAACCTGGAAACGAAGGAGCCTGCGGAGACTGCGTGTGATGGCAGCACTGTTATTAGTATCTCAGGTATATAAGCACTGTTATTAGTATCTCAGGTATATAAGCACTGTTATTAGTATCTCAGGTATATAAGCACTGTTATTAGTATCTCAGGTATGTAAGCACTGTTATTAGTATCTCAGGTATGTCAGCACTGTTATTAGTGTCTCAGGTATATAAACACTGTTATTAGTATCTCAGGTCTGTAAACACTGTTATTAGTATCTCAGGTATATAAGCACTGTTATTAGTATCTCAGGTATATAAGCACTGTTATTAGTATCTCAGGTATATAAGCACTGTTATTAGTATCTCAGGTATATAAGCACTGTTATTAGTGTCTCAGGTATATAAGCACTGTTATTAGTGTCTCAGGTATATAAGCACTGTTATTAGTGTCTCGGGTATGTAAGCACTGTTTTTAGTATCTCAGGTATATAAGCACTGTTATTAGTGTCTCGGGTATGTAAGCTCTGTTATTAGTATCTCAGGTATATAAGCACTGTTATTGGTGTCTCGGGTATGTCAGCACTGTTATTAGTATCTCAGGTATATAAGCACTGTTATTAGTGTCTCAGGTATATAAGCACTGTTATTAGTATCTCAGGTATATAAGCACTGTTATTAGTGTCTCGGGTATATAAGCACTGTTATTAGTATCTCAGGTATATAAGCACTGTTATTAGTATCTCAGGTATGTAAGGGGAAAGAAGCTGCGATGTGAGAGATTTTCTGTTTCATTAACGAGAAAAAAAAACAACAAAAAAAACAGCTGTAACACTGCTGCCCAGTCACAGCTACACTGCAGCGTATGACATCTGTGCAGTTACATCCAGAGTGTGTCTGAGTTGAGTTGCGTAATTACAGAGTGTGGCGTTCCCTGGCCATCCGAGAAATACAATTCTCCCAACGTCCTGGGTCTGCCCCGGGGTCTCCTCCCAGTTGGTCGTGCCCAGAACACCTCCACAGAGAGGTGCCCAGGAGGCATCCTGACTAGGTGCCCGAACCTCAACTGACTACTTTCAATGCGGAGGAGCAGTGGCTCTACTCCGAGCTCCTCCCGGGTGTCTGAGCTCCTCACCCTATCCCTAAGGGTGCGCCCAGCCACCCTGCGGAGGAAGCTCATTTCCGCCACTTGTATCCGCGATCTCATTCTTTTGGTCACTACCCAGAGCTCGTGACCATAGGTGATGGTTGGAACAAAGATCAACTGGTAAATTGAGAGCCTTGCTTTCTGACTCAGCTCCTTCTTCACCACGACGGTCTGGTACAACGACCACATGATTGCCGCCGCCGCCTCGGTCCGCCTGTCGATCTCCCGCTCCATTTTACCCTCACTTGTGAACAAGACCCCAAGATACTTGAACTCCTCCACTTGAGGCAGTAACTCTGTCCCAACTCGGAGGGGGCAAGCCACCTTTTTCCGGCATAGGACCATGGCCTCGGACTTGGAGGTGCTGATCCTCATCCTGACCCCTTCACACTCGGCTGAAAACCGCCCCAATGCATGCTGGAGGTCACAGTTTGATGAGGCCAACAGATGCAATCCTGATCCCACCGTACTGGACACCCTCTTCACCCCGACTGCGCCTTGAAATCCTGTCCATGAAAATCAAGAACAGTATTGGAGATGAGGTACATCCCTGATGGAGTCCAGCAGTCACTGGGAACGAGTTTGACTTTGCGCCAAGAATACGGACACAGCTCTCGCTGTGGTTATACAGGGACCGAATGGCTCGCAGCAGCAAACCTGGAACCCCATACTCCCGCAGTACCCCCCACAGGACACCCCGGGGAACACATGTAGACTGGATTGGCAAACTCCCATGGTCCCTCCAGTATCTGTGCAAGGGTGAACAGCTGGTCCGCCGTTCCACGGCCAGGACGGAATCCACATTGTTCCTCCTGGATCCGAGGTTCGACAATCGGCCACAGTCTCCTTTCCAGTACCCTGCAGTAGGCTTTCCCAGGGAGGCTGAGCAGTGTGATACCCCGATAATTGGAGCACACTCTCCGGTCCCCCTTTTTAAAAATGGGGTCCACCACCCCATCTGCCACTCCACAGGCACTGTCCCCGACTCCCACGCAACACTGAAGAAGTGTGTCAGCCATGAGAGCCCAACAACATTCAAAGCCTTCAGCATTTCATGACGGATCTCATCCACCCCTGGCGCCTTGCCACTGCGGAGTTTCCTAACTGCCTCAGTGACCTCTGTCAGAGAGATGGATGACGACCCTCCTGAATCCTCTGGCCCTGCCTCTTCTGTGGAGGGCGTGTCGGTCGGGTTTAGGAGCTCCTCAAAGTGTTCGTTCCATCGTCCGACCATATCCTCAGTTGAGGTCAGAACCTCCCCGTTCCTGCTGAGAACAGCCTGGACGAGGCCCTGCCTGCCCCTCCTGAGTCGCCTGACGGTTTGCCAGAACCCCTTTGAGGCCAACCGAAAGTCCTTTTCCATGACCTCCCCAAACTCCTCCCATACCCTAGTTTTTGTTTCCATGACCGCCTTCACTGCAGCTCTTTTGGCATGCAGGTACCTCTCAGCCAATTCCGGAGTCCCCCATGCTACCCAAGCCCGGAAGGCCTCCTCCCTCACCGATGGCGTCCACCACCGGGTCCTTGGGTTGCCTCCACGACAGGCACCGACAACCGTCTGGCCCCAGCTCAAAGCTGCCGCTTCAACAACAGAGGCTTTGAACAGGGTCCATTTGGACTCCATGTCCCCAGCCTCCCTTGGGATCAGGGAGAAGCTCCTCTGGAGGTGTGAGTTGAAGATCTTCCGTACAGGGTCCTCAGCCAGCTGTTCCCAGTTCACCCTCACTATGCGCTTGGGTTTACCAGGTCTGTCCGGCAGCCTCCCTTACCATCTGATCCAACTCACCACCAGGTGGTGATCAGTTGACAGCTCTGCCCCTCTCTTCACCCGAGTGTCCAGCACATACGGCCTCAGGTCTGATGAGACGACTACAAAGTCGATCATCGACCGTTGGCCTAAGGTCCTCTGGTACTAGGTACACTTATGAGCCACCTTGTCCTCGAACATGGTGTTCGTTATGGGCAATCCATGGCTTGCACAGAAGTCCAACAACAAAGCACCACTCGGGTTCAGATCAGGTAGGCCGTTCCTCCCAATCACTCCCCTCCAAGTCTCTCCATCATTGCCAACGTGAGCATTGAAGTCTCCCAGTAGAACTACAGTCCCAAGATGGTGCCTTCACTAGGACACTTTCCAGTGTCTCTAGGAAGGCTGGGTACTCTGAGCTGTCGTTCGGCACGTACGCCGTCACGACAGTCAGAGATTTCCCCCCTGCAACCCGAAGGCGCAGTGAGGCAACCCTTTTGTTCACCGGGACAAACTCCAACACGGCAGGGTACTCCAACACGGCTCCAACACGGCACTCAGTCAGGGGATAACAAGTAGCCCCATACCTGCCCGTTGCCTCTCACCCTGTGCAACTCCGGAGAAGGGTAAAGTCCAGCCCCCATCCCTGAGTTTGGTTCCAGAGCCAAGGCTGTGCATAGAAGTGAGCCCAACTGTATCTATTTGGTATCGCCCCACCTCCCGCACAAGTTCCGGCTCCTTCCCCCCCAGAGAGGTGACATTCCACGTACCAAAAGCCAGTTTCTGTACCGTAAGTCCAGTCCGTTGGGGCCTCCGCTCCAACCAGCCACCCGTGTAGCATTGCACTCAGCCCCTATTTCTCCCCTCGCAGGTGGTAGGCCCACGAGAGGGTGGCCCCACATTGCTCATTCGGGCGCTTACCTAGGCCTGGCTCCAGGAGGTGGCCCTGGTCTCCCTATTCCGGGCGAGGTGCCTGTTTCTTTGTGGATGATGTTCATAAGGGCTTTAAGAATCGCTTTTGGTCTGGCCCTTCACCTGGGACCTCTCTGCCTTCAGTGACCCTTCCAAGAGCTACATGCTCCAGGCAGCACAGCTCCCAGGATCACAGGGGCCCACAAACCCCTGATAAGGTTGCGATTCCAGGAGGGGGTGTCTTGAGTTGAGTTGTGTAATTACAGAGTGTGTCTGAGTTGAGTCGTGAAATTACAGAGTGTGTTGAGTTGAGTTGTGTAATTACAGAGTGTCTGAGTTGAGTTGTGTAATTACAGAGTGTGTCTGAGTTGAGTTGTGTAATTACAGAGTGTGTTTGAGTTGAGTTGTGGAGGACAAAGCAGAATCACCAACAGTACGTCAGACAGCTTGGGCGGTCCCTGAATGGAAAATTAACACAACACACACATTTCTGAACAGTTTGCGTGGCTGCTTTAAAACTTCCAGTGGCCTGTTTTTAAAATTTCCTATTCGCCAAGACATCAAACAGCTTTTGGAAAACTGATGGCAGCTTGGGCATGATCACTCATGAAATTATAACTAGACAGTTACAAGTGGTTACAGACAATTACAGACAGTCATTGACTGTTACGGATGGTTACAGACAGCCATGGACGGTTACAGACAGTTACAGACAGTCATGGAACGTTACAGATGGTTACAGACAGTCATGGACAGTTACAGACAGTTACAGACAGCCATGGACAGTTACAAATGGTTACAGACAGCCATGGACAGTTACAGAAGGTTACAGACAGCCATGGATGGTTACAGAAGGTTACACACAGTAATAAATCACTTTGATGCATTTTCCCACCTGACACTAGAGTTTCATGTCCCATAATGAATCTCTTCTTCCCTGTGCGTGATTAATGAGCTACGCTGAGAAGACACACACAGGCACATGTTTACCTTAGCTGTGGTACCATAATACAGACACATGAATCCACCTTTTAAATACTCTACTGTATTTGTATGTGCCCCAAACACATTAATATACTTCTTTTTAAAGATGTCTCTGTTTAGTTCATTGACCTTTTGCTCTGTCCTCCCTGTTTTACAGCGATGGATGGAGTGCCCTTTGCACTCCACCCAAAATTCGAGGCACAGTCCAATAAACAGGTAGGCTGCTCATCCAACCCTTTTCTCTCGTCCCCCCCCCCCCCCCGCCCCCCCTTCTCTCTCTCCTTCCCGCTCTCTCTCTGTCTGCCTCTATCTGGACTATAGACCAACTGCAATGATAGAACAGAGCATTTCTGAAGTGAACCCCCCCCTCTCTCTCTCTCTCTCTCTCTCTCTCAGGCACCCCTCACCAGCCTGAGTGACATTCGCATTAAGTCGGTGCAGGACATTGAGAATGAGGTAGAGTTTTCGTGCTTATGTTGGTGAATGTAGTTAAATTGGCATTATTCCACAGTCATGTGTGTGTGTTTTTTTCTTAAACCTAACATGTTTTTACACTTCACTTCCACAATGAGGATTTCATCTTGCAGCATTTTGTTGAACTTTGTACTAATATTTTGCAGAATTTTGTAATACATTCTTTTGCATAGGTGTGTTTGTTCTGCTCAATGTTTTGATAACACTGCACGATTTTGAATTTTCTCGTTTCTCTCTTTCTCTCTCTGTCTCTCTCTCTCTCTCCCCTGCAGTATAACTACACCTTTGCAGTGGAGGAACTCGCAGCGAGGCGAACTCAAATCCCAACCCCTGTGTCCTCCTGAGGCCCCCCCCCCCCCCCCCCCCCCATTCCAGTGAATGAACCCCACCCCCCAAACCCCCAACACACACACACACACACACACACACACTTCCACGCCTCATTCATCTGAATGAAGGCCCTGAGCTGACAGGCAGCCTGTTGAAACCCACCTGTGTAGTCAAATCGGTGGTTCTTTTGTTATGTTTATGGCTTCGGAAACCACGGTAACGGACGACTCAAAGACACATGTCACTGTGTGGACCGAGAGATCCATTTGAGAATCACATTCAGTTTCAAGACCAAAAAAAATCATGGATCCTTTTATTGTTGTTTTTGTTTTTGTTGTTGTTGTTGTTGCTGTTTGCTTTTGTTAAGGTGGTCATGTGAAGAAGTTTTAATGTTGTTTTTTAATGGTGCACAGTAATAAGTGGTGTAACTTGCTGTCATTCCTTTATTTCTGACATTCCTGGGGAAACGGTTACATTTTCATTGGTTTATTTGGCTTTGTATGTATGTACGTGTGTGTGTGTGTGTGTGTGTGTGTGCGTGTCTGTGTGCGTGTGTGTGTGTGTGTGTGTGTGTTTCTGTGCATATGTGTGTTGGTTCTCTATTTATCACTGTATTCTTTTTTTGTTATATTGAGGCCAAATGTTGAGATCATCATTTGTTTTAAACAATGTCTCTTGTGTCATATATTTGTTCTTAAAGACAATACGTTACCTCTGCTCGGTGAAGATAATGTATGGAGGACATATCCACTCGCTCCTGTTTCTTTATGTGTTTTCTCCCCTCCTAAATTAAACTAAGGAAAACATGTTGGAGCATATGTAACTCTTAATAAAATATGGATACAAATACGGTACCTGAGTTCTCTCTCTCTCTCTGAATAAATATAAGCGGAGCAACGTTTTGTAAATTCTTGGATCTGTTTTTTAAATAAGAAAGCTCTGCGTTTCCTTCGTGGGGTGTTATCTGATTTGTGGCGATAAGTCGCCATTTTGATACTCAAAAATAGCAAAAAAAAAAAAATGAAACTAAAGCTTTGAAATGACGACCCAGTTTACCTAAGCCTAGTATTGTCACATGGGTTTCGTACATATTTTGACATTTAAAAAGGTTATATGTCATTTTTCGAGCCATGACAGAATACGTTGTTGAAGAAAAACAGGACCATTCTACTCATCTGCAGAATAAGTCATGTGCAGTTTGCACACAGCGAAGTCGTTCCCTGCAAACGTGCGAGATAGACTTCTAGTTCTTGATTTTTATTACTGTACGTGACATTGATCTCGTATTCCTTCTTCAATTTAGTGTACAAGCGCGTTTTCATTTGAACTCTTATTTTGAAAGTTCCAAGGTTGGACAAGACCTTGTTATTGATTGGATTACAGAGTTTGGACGGGATTTGGAGCACTGTGATTGGGTGTGATAGAAGTCTATCGTGAAAAGGACGTTCTAATCACTCCCCATTTCAACATCGGAGATATTTGTGTTCACCGGTAGACGCCTGCGACGGTTACGAGTGAAGCGTTGCGAAAAAAAAAAAAAAAGAATATGGACGGCCGTGGTTATAACTCAGGTAGTCGCTTTATTTATTACCTTATTTCAGATGCTAGGTACTTATGCACGCAATATTTGTTGACCAACTAACGTGCTGTGTGACAACGTAGTTGGGTATGCTTTGGTAATTAATGTACCAAGCAGTGTTTGCCACGGCTAGCTCTTTAGCTTTCCTACTAAGGGGCTAACTAACGTCTGCTAGCTGTAGCCTAGCGGAGCGACATCATCGTTTCGTGACGTAAAATACAAATATTTTGTGTGTGTATGTAAAGAACTGCGTCAGTCTTAAAACGAAGTATGAGTTTCAGCATTTCGCGTGTTTGTGCAGAAGGAAGATGTTAATATAACAAAACTTCATCGCCGAGATGCGGTAGCCTAAACTAATTTCATTGGCCTGCATCACAGTGCGTGCTAACATAGCCCTACTGCTATAGTGTGGCCTTCTGGCCCTCCATTGTTGATGGTTCACAAAAGTTACCATCGGTTTTAAAGTGAAAACGGTTCATGGTGCAATCTCCGGTGATACTAATCGGAGTACCTATCTTCAATCATCATTACATATTGTGTTAGAAAAAGAGTCAAAACACGGTTGCGCTCCATTGTAGATAAATGCAATTGACCGATAGCTTAATGATTCGACCTACCGGCGACAGCGTTGTATAGTTTTTGTCAACCCGCGTGAACAGCCAGCTGATCTTTGCATGTTTTGTTACATTTCTACGCAAGACATTGTTTATTTGCTATCCCATGTACGTGTTGTATGCTCTTGAGTCAACAGACCCTGGCTGGTGCCGTTAAAATGGAGTCGGTTTGCCTGTTAGTGCACTAAGAGTACATAGCTATTGCAAAATGGCTGCCATATCATTCTTCGATTCTAAAATTCGGGCTTTTCCACTCCATCTCACTGCATTATGCATCTGGATATTGCTACGGGAAGAATAATAGAGGCTAGTTTTGTTTTGGCGGCAGAAAGAGCTACTCATCCAGCCACGTTTAGGCTGTACGTGCGTGTCTGTATGCATCACACCTCAGTTCACGCGCTTTGTCTTCTTTCACCGCACTCTCTGACAGGCTTTTCCAGCTGGGGAGGAGGCGGCGGCGGCTCGTCCAGCAGAGGTAAGAAAGCAGCAATTCAGATTTATCCGACACACACACACACACAAAACAGTCGCTCACTCAAGACAGAGGATTGGTAGTCAGTCTTTGCATCTCCCCTCTCTCTCTCTCTCTCTCTCTTTGTCTCTTTCCTGTCTCTCTCTCATTCGTTCACGAGAGAACTCACTGAAGACAGTAAATTCTAGCAGTAATAACAGTGGTAGATTTTCTCTTGTCTGAATAGTAAAGTTTGGTGTGTTGGGTTAGTGTTAGGAGTTTGTCTGTCTCAGAAGAAACGCTGCGTTTTTAACACAGTGGGGGAAGCCGCAGTCATTTATCAGGTGTTGAATCTGTTGAGGCTGCAGACTGATCCCAGTTCAGATTTTTATCGCCACATCCTAATATGACCATAGATGACTTTGTGAGTGCATGCTTGTTCCAATAAAGAAAAACCAAAGACCTTCTAACGTGTTGTGTAGCGGTCTAGTGTCTGGAATGGGAGAGTTCATGCTCTGGTCATTGCCGTGTTGTGTAGCGGTCTAGTGTCTGGAATGGGAGAGTTCATGCTCTGGTCATTGCCGTGTTGTGTAGCGGTCTAGTGACTGGAATGGGAGAGTTCCTGCTCTGGTCATTGCCGTGTTGTGTAGCGGTCTAGTGTCTGGAACGGGAGAGTTCATGCTCTGGTCATTGCCGTGTTGTGTAGCGGTCTAGTGACTGGAATGGGAGAGTTCCTGCTCTGGTCATTGCCGTGTTGTGTAGCGGTCTAGTGTCTGGAATGGGAGAGTTCGTGCTCTGGTCATTGCCGTGTTGTGTAGCGGTCTAGTGACTGGAATGGGAGAGTTCCTGCTCTGGTCATTGCCGTGTTGTGTAGCGGTCTAGTGACTGGAATGGGAGAGTTCGTGCTCTGGTCATTGCCGTGTTGTGTAGCGGTCTAGTGTCTGGAACGGGAGAGTTCATGCTCTGGTCATTGCCGTGTTGTGTAGCGGTCTAGTGTCTGGAATGGGAGAGTTCATGCTCTGGTCATTGCCGTGTTGTGTAGCGGTCTAGTGACTGGAATGGGAGAGTTCCTGCTCTGGTCATTGCCGTGTTGTGTAGCGGTCTAGTGTCTGGAACGGGAGAGTTCATGCTCTGGTCATTGCCGTGTTGTGTAGCGGTCTAGTGACTGGAATGGGAGAGTTCCTGCTCTGGTCATTGCCGTGTTGTGTAGCGGTCTAGTGTCTGGAATGGGAGAGTTCGTGCTCTGGTCATTGCCGTGTTGTGTAGCGGTCTAGTGACTGGAATGGGAGAGTTCCTGCTCTGGTCATTGCCGTGTTGTGTAGCGGTCTAGTGACTGGAATGGGAGAGTTCGTGCTCTGGTCATTGCCGTGTTGTGTAGCGGTCTAGTGACTGGAATGGGAGAGTTCCTGCTCTGGTCATTGCCGTGTTGTGTAGCGGTCTAGTGACTGGAATGGGAGAGTTCGTGCTCTGGTCATTGCCGTGTTGTGGTGTATCTGCTAACGCAGTCTCTTCACCTTCTAGGATCAGGCAGCTATGACCTGTATGGGTATAAGGACCCCATGCCTGGAGGGGGTGGATATGGAGGGGGTGGATACGGGGGTGGGGGCCAGATGAAGAGGGGCCTCTCTGGAGGATCCCTGCTCTCTTCCACTGGAACCAGTGCCGACGCAGTCATCGCCAAAATCAACCAGCGTCTGGACATGTTGACACAGCTGGAGGGAGGCATGAAAGGAGCGGGCCGCAGTGACAGGTAACACACACACACTCACACTCGCACACACACACACACTCTCTCACACTCTCTCACACACACTCGCACACACACTCACACTCGCACACACACACACAGAGCTGTGGGTTTACATCATCTAGACATAAACACCTCTCTGTCTCTCTCTCTCTGTTTCTGTCTCTCTCTCTGTCTCTCTCTCTCTGTCTCTCTCTCTCTGTTTCTGTCTCTCTCTCTCTCTGTCTCTCTCTCTCTGTTTCTGTCTCTCTCTCTCTCTGTCTCTCTCTCTCTGTTTCTGTCTCTCTCTCTCTCTCTCTCTGTCTCTCTCTCTCTGTCTCTCTCTCTCTGTTTCTGTCTCTCTGTTTCTGTCTCTCTCTCTGTTTCTCTCTAACCTCAGCACATCTCATCCCACCACTTTCCCCACGCAGACACACACACACTCTCTGTCTCATGTCATCACATCCCACCACGTGTCCACACTCTCTCTCTCTTTCTCTCTCTGTATTTCTCTCTCTTGCTCTTAACGTTTTTGCATCTGTAACACACGTGTATACATGTACAGAAGAAATATCTGTGCATTCAGTAACACAGTGTCCCTTATACACACTCTCACATTTCAGTAACTTTAAAACGTACACTAACACAGACACACGACGCGTTGTGTGCGTCTTGTTTCACCCTCGTATTAGCATTGCCCTATTTCGGGGTCCTTTGTTGCAATTACGTCACGCACACTGTGGTCAGAGTGAACGAACAGAAGCTTATCCTCTCCAACATGTCTAACAGCACAAGCCAAGACAGTGGCCTGTCCCGCAGTCCCCCTCAAATGTCCACCCTGTTATGTACACTGTGGTCAGAGTGAACGAACAGAAGCTTATCCTCTCCAGCATGTCTCACAGCACAAGCCAAGACAGAGGCCTGTCCCGCAGTCCCCCTCAAACGTCCACCCTGTTATGTACACTGTGGACAGAGTGAACGAACAGAAGCTTATCCTCTCCAACATGTCTCACAGCACAAGCCAAGACAGAGGCCTCTCTCTCAGTGTTCTTTTTCCGCTTGTCTGACTCTCGCTGTCTCCAGACCTCAGTGGGCAGTCTTTACCTGCCTGCATCCCTCGCCTCCATCTTCTCATCTCTTCTCTTCTCTTCTCTTTTCCTCTCCTCACTTCTGCATGGACAGACTCATCCCTGCCCCCACACACTTCTCTCATACACTTACACCTTCAGCCAGGAAACAGGCAAAGCCTCCTCCCCAACAGTCACATGCTTCATTTTATCCAATAAGAAAGCCCCATTTCTCAATTGTGATTGGTCAGCTCCTCAGCATCACTGCCTGACCCCCGCCTCTTCCCTCAACGTTTCGTTACCATGGAAACATTCATCCCACACCTCACTGCTTTACACCACGGTCTCTAACCCGACCCTTCTTAACACACACACACTGCGCTGACATTTGGAAAACTGTATTTATGAATGAAAATATCTTTGGCTCCTCTAATCTCGCGACCCTTTTAGACCCTACTCCCCACCTGTCTCCCCCGTAACGGCCCAAATTGTCTGACCGTGGCACTGAAATGCTCTGTAACATTTGCTTTGGTGATGTGAATGCACTGCTCTGTGGTCCTCCCTCGTCTGTTCAGGAAAAAGCCCTGTCTTAGATTTGTTGTGCTATGATAATCAAACCAGAGGCTTTCTGCTCCCACTGTAGAACACACAGGGTGTAGTTTGCTGGTATTTTGTTCATTTTAGGAGCAGTATTTGTGTGTATTTGACATATTTAAACATAATCTGGATTCATATGTAAATTATGCTTTTTGCAGTTTTTAAAGTACGCAGAAGTTGCAGCTTTTTATTGTCTACGAAGCACCCACGGAAAAAGAAACTGTTCCCATTTAATTTATTCCTGTCAGCCACCTACTGATACACACATATTCCCACAAACCCTTTATCTGAGCACTGTCACCGCGTTGCCCGGGTCAGACTTGTGTATCCGCCAAAGCCCTACAAACTGTCAGAGCTCAGATATATTGTAGAGTTCAGACTGAATTAATCAAAACAAAACAACTCAGACTTTTTTATCACTGTAGTTTTTTTTTTTCTGTGAGCGTTGACACTTCCCTGTGACAGTTGTGGTTAGAAGCTCTTGAGTGAGATGCCCGCTGTGCCTGACAATGTTTGACGGTCAGTCCCGCTGTGCGTGGGTGTCGGGTATGGGGCTTACACCCAAACTTGACACATACGGGTTTTAATACACCTTGTGTCCCCTTATTGTTCAGAACCCTGACCAGACTGGACGTAGAAGCCATACCCCCCCCCCCACCTCCACATTAGATTAGCGGCCGAATGGTGGGCCCTGCGGTAGACAAATCTTACCCTGGCAGGCAAAGTAAATCACTTCATGAATGTTAAGAGGGGAAACTACTGGCCTTACTGTGTGTGACTGATACCAGAGTGACAGCTTATAGTTGCACTTCTCTAAGAGCAAAGTAAACATGACCACCGAAGTCTCCACTACATGAGTCTGTCTCCCTGCCATGCCCATCTCCACCACAGCGCCAAGAGCCAAGATAATGTGTCCCATGGTACAGGCCCAGGACTCTTATTCTGTCTCTCTGAGGGAATCATGACTTCCTGTGTACCTTTTGTGTAGCCACCAACTCAAGGCTCTCTCTCCACAGCTGGCCCTCCTCACAACCACGACTCCTCTCACACCTGGGGGCTCGGGAAGGGGGCAAAGAGCACTCTCTGACCCCCCTTCCTATGGTCACCCCACCCCCCACCCTTGATCCTTAGTGGTGCTGCCCACTGAGGGAGGAAGAGGGGGCAAAACTGGAGTGTGTGTGTGCACGATATGAATTTATCAGTACATCTGAAGTGTGATTTTGATTTGAGATACTCTAAACAAGACCGTTACATTTCATTTACTGAATAGTTCATGGCTCGTGTGAGTGTGAGAGAGAGAGAAAGAGAGGGGGAAAAAAGGGGTTAAATAAGGAGGAAAAGGTGTGTAAAAGAGAGAGAGAAAATGCTTCACCTTTTTGCTTGCTCTGCGCCTCCCTCCCTCCACAGGTTTGAGCAATATGAGTCCTTTGACTCTCACTCCGCCTCACTTGGCCCCCGCGATCTCTACAGATCCGGTAGCTATGGTTACAGCGACTCCCGGGGCGACATGATGGCCCAGCGCGGAGGCGTGGGCTTCGGGGCAATGGGCGGAGCTTCAGGAGGCGGAGTAGGGGGCGGCGGCTTTGACGGCTCCTCCTCTTACGGATCCGCCAAAATGCGGCCCGTCCGGGATGCCTTCGCGGGCTCCGGCTGGGGGGCGGGCCAGAGGTCTCCCCGAAGGGGGGGAGGGTCTGGGGGGCGTGGCTTCGGCCGCAGGCAGGACGCCCCTCCCATGGGCGGTGGAGCTGGCCGGGGAGGGGGGCAGGGCCACTCCCCAGGTGGGCGAGGGAAGCTCCCGTCTCTCCTGGGCCACCGAATGTACCCCGAGAGCGGGGCCTTCCAGCCACAGCACGGGCCCCAAGACTTCCCCGTCCGGCACTTTGGAGGGGGCCCAAGGGCCAACCGACAGCGCGGCCGCAAGAGGCCCCTCAACCGAGTAAGTACCTCCAGTCAAAGGCTGGGTCTGACCCTACCTAAATCTCCCCTGAACCCCAAAACATGCCTCCCAAACCTAGCCTTTAAGGCCAGGGCTATGGTGAGAAGTGTTTGAGCTTAAAAGTAAAGACAGCGTAACTCTTCCCTTGGCCTGGACTCGTACCATTACACTACAGTCAGTCAGAGCTGAAGTTTGCCCCCAGACCCAACCCCCTGCCCCCCCCCACCACATAATTTATGAAAACAGGCTTGACCTCTCCACCCCCACCACTCTGCAGAATGCCCTGGAAGCAGCGGTGCCCACAGGCAAAACATGTAGAGGTTTAAAGAGACTGCCCTACTCTGACTGTCCTCCTAAACAGACACTTTAATTTCACCTGGTTAAGTTTAAGGGGTTTTCACCTCAGGACAGCCAACCCCAGAGATCTGGCAACTAGACACTGACGTGAAGATGAAATTTGAGGATATGTGTGTTTCTTAATGGATCATTACAGATTGCAGATTCAGGGTCATGACCTCACACACTCAAATCGGTAGTAGAGGGTAGATATTTTCCATTAGATAAGTAGATGAACATACATCACTTCTGCACCGAAAGCTTGTTTGGTGTGTAAGACAGACAATAAGAGAGAGCTGTGTGTGTGTGTGTGTGTGTGTGTGAGAGAGACCAAAAGGTAAGTACAGGTTATTGACTGTAATTCTTTGTGGTGTTAAGCTGAGATTGTCGAGATGGAGCTAGTGTCTTTTTTTTCCCCATTTGTGTGTCTGTGAGTTGTGTGACAGAGAGAAGGAGCAGGGGTGTGTGAGGTGATGTGTGTGTGTGTTTGAGAGGGTGTGTGTGTGTGTGAGAGGGTGTGTGAGGAAGTCTGCGGTATGTCCATAGCAGTCTTATTGTGTACAGCAGGTGTGTACAGAGTGTTTGTTTTTTGTTGGTGTGGGTGGGTGTGTGTGTTTGTTGGTGTTGTCTATGAGGAATTGGGGGGGGGGGTGAGAGGGGTGCTGAGAAAGTGTGTGTGTATGTATGCAAGAGTGTGTCTGTGTGAGAGTCTGGAATCTCTTTACACAAGAATCTGTGTGTGTGTGAGTGTTTGTCAGTAGGAGGTCTGTATGCAAGAGAGAGAGTGTGTGTGTGTGTGTTTGGGTTTGTCAGTAGGAGGTTGTCTGTATGCAGGAGAGAGAGTGTGTGTGTGTTAGTGTTTGTCAGTAGGAGGTTGTCTGTATGCAGGAGAGTGTGTGTGTGTGGGTTTGTCAGTAGGAAGTTGTCTGTATGCAGGAGAGTGTGTGTGTGTGTGGGTTTGTCAGTAGGAGGTTGTCTGTATGCAGGAGAGTGTGTGTGTGTGGGGGTTTGTCAGTAGGAGGTTGTCTGTATGCAGGAGAGTGTGTGTGGGGGGGGGAGGGGGGGGGTTGTCAGTAGGAGGTTGTCTGTATGTAGGAGAGTGTGTGTGTGGGTTTGTTAGTAGGAGGTTGTCTGTATGCAGGAGTGTGTGTGTGTGTGTGTGTGTGTGTGTGGGGGGGTTTGTCAGTAGGAGGTTGTCTGTATGCAGGAGAGTGTGTGTGGGGGGGGGTTTGTCAGTAGGAGGTTGTCTGTATGCAGGAGAGTGTGTGTGTGGGGGGGTTTGTCAGTAGGAGGTTGTCTGTATGCAGGAGAGTGTGTGTGTGTGGGGGGGGGTTTGTCAGTAGGAGGTTGTCTGTATGCAGGAGAGTGTGTGTGGGTTTGTCAGTAGGAGGTTGTCTTTATGCAGGAGAGTGTGTGGTGTGAGTGTAGGGGTTTGTGAGTCAGTAGGGGTTTGTAAAGAGATGCCATTGTAGTGATGTGGTGTCTAGTTGTGGACTGGTTTTAGTGTTTTCTGTATTAACATGTGTGTGGTGTGAGTGTTTGTTTGTTTGTCCCCCCCCCCCCCCCCACACACACACACAGAGTAAGGTGTGGGTGGTGTGTTGATTAATATGAGTGTGTGTGTGTGTGTGTAGCAGGTGAAGCCCCAGCGTGATGGACAGAAGAAACGGAAGCAGACCCCCTCTGCAGCCGATGAGCCCGAGTCTAAAATGGGCAAGACAGAGACGATTGGAGCAGACAAGACCAATGGTAAATCTCTCCCTCTGTCTCTCTCTCTCTGTCTGTCTGTCTCTCTCTCTCCCTCTGTCTCTCTCTCTCCCTCTCTCTCTCTCTCTCTCTCTCTCTCTCTCTCTCTCTCTGTCTTTCTGTGTGTTCTCTGTTTTTTGTGCTCTCTAGTCCAGTGATCTTTCTTCCTTTATCTTTGTCTGAAAACCCATCTTTCCTCTCCACTCATCCTTTTTGTAACGTGAATTAACGCCCCCCCCCCCCCCCCCCCCCCCCCCCCCCCTCTCTCTCTCTCTCTCTCTCTCTCTCTCTCTCTCTCTCTCTCTCTCTCTCTCTCTGACAGACTCGGTAGAGCAGAGTGAGGAGGGAAAAGACACCAGGTCTCCCAGTGCTGCTGTGAGTAACCATGTCTGTATAAGGGATTTTGTTTTGGGTTTTTTAACAGAGCATCTCACATAAAATCTCACTTTGACCATTTCTCCTAGAGATTCACAGACCTAGAGAAAGAGTCAGAGTGAAACTGAACCCTAGCAAAATCTCCACAGTTTCTAAAGTGACGGGACAAACAGTCATTTTTCTCTCTCTGTGTCTCACAGGCCTCCAAACCTCCTGCCGAGGGAGAGAGTGCTGGTGAGTTTTTTTTTTTGTGCGTGTGTGTCTCTCTCTCTGTCTCTCTCTCTCCGTCTCTCTCTCTCTCTCTGTCTCTGTCTCTCTCTCCCTCTCTCTGTCTCTGTCTCTCTCTCTTCCTCTCTCTCTCTCTGTCTCTCTCTCCCTCTCTCTCTCTCTCTCTCTCCCTCTCTCTCTTGACGCTGAAAATGCACTGATATCAGTGTTTTAAACCGACATATGTTTTTCTATTTTAATGAACTTAATGTTTTTATTTCTAAAACACTTCAGTTCATTATAGCAAATGTTTGTCTTCAGTATCACTATGTAATTGGTGCTAGGGCTGCCAGTAATGACTAATTGTCTGTCGATTAATCTGTCCACTAATGTGCTTGAATACCTAGCACCAATTGTATAGTGACACTGAAGAAAAACATTTGTTATAATGAATTGAAGCGTTTTAGAGATCAAAAAGGTCCATTCAGAAAAATAAAAAAAACAACGATGTATCGGTTTAAGATATTGATGTCAGCGTTGATGTCATGGATTACGTGGACTAATCGTAGCAGCCCTAACTCTAATCTGAACTTTAATCGTGTGAAACGTCTGTAGTGTAAGTCAGGACTCAGGACTTACAGCTGTGTTTGTTGTGTTGGGAACATGGCCACTGGTCTGGAAAAAAATAAATGAATTATGTCATCAAATTCAACACTGTTAAAAATGAGTGAGAGAGAGGAAGAATGATGTAATTTATGCCCCCCCCCCCCCCCCAGCTCTGTCCATCCAGGAGGAGATTTCTCAGATGAAGAGGAAGCTGCAGGGAAAACAGACCACGCCCACTGCCCCCAAACTCAGGAAGAGACGAGGCTTCCTGGAAAGGTCAGGGGTCAAAGTTAACGCACAGAGGTCAGATTCACCATCACCTTTATTTACTCCATTTATTTACGGTTGTCTTTTTTTTTACCTTGTCTAATGTTGATTTCAGCTCTTGTTTGTCCAAGTCAAACCTAATGTGCAAAGTAGAGATTTGTTATGAAAAAAAGACATTTCGTATTTAAAAAGAAAAAAAAGGCATCTTCCTTTGAATCTCTTCTGCTGCAGTGTTGAGTCTGAGAATTCATGGTGCCTGTTCCTCTCCCCCCGTCTCACCACACTGTGTGGCTGATGTCCTCTCCCCCTGTCTCACCACACCGTGTGGCTGATGTCCTCTCCCCTTGTCTCACCACACCGTGTGGCTGATGTCCTCTCCCCCTGTCTCACCACACCGTGTGGCTGATGTCCTCTCCCCCTGTCTCACCACACCGTGTGGCTGATGTCCTCTCCCCCTGTCTCACCACACCGTGTGGCTGATGTCCTCTCCCCCTGTCTCACCACACCGTGTGGCTGATGTCCTCTCCCCCTGTCTCACCACACCGTGTGGCTGATGTCCGGGACGCTGTCGTGTCGTCTGATTGGCTATGTGTCTGCGTTCCAGGGTGATGTTTGCTTGCTCCGTGTGCAAGTTCCGCTCGTTCTACAGCGAAGACATGGCTGCTCACCTGGAGAGCCGCTTCCACAAAGAGCACTTCAAATTTCTGTCCAATCAGCTTTCAAAACCCACCACAGACTTCCTCCAGGTTTGGCCACTAAGCACTCTGACCCAGACGTGTTTGTCCTTTGGACCTCTCCGTTCATATGTGCTTTGGTAGATGAGTTTTCCCAGCAGACCTTGTGTCTGTGTGAACTCTTGAGTTTTACCTCTTAATGTCCGTGAGCAGGATGATGGTTACTGCTTTACAGTAAAACGTCAGTCAGAGTCGTGTGCTACTTTACAGTAAACGACAGTCAGGGTCGTGTGTTACTTTACAGTAAACGACAGTCAGTGCCGTGTGTTACTTTACAGTAAACGACAGTCAGAGTCGTGTGCTACTTTACAGTAAACGACAGTCAGGGTCGTGTGTTACTTTACAGTAAACGACAGTCAGGGTCGTGTGTTACTTTACAGTAAACGACAGTCAGGGTCGTGTGTTACTTTACAGTAAACGACAGTCAGGGTCGTGTGTTACTTTACAGTAAACGACAGTCAGGGTCGTGTGTCACTTTACAGTAAACGACAGTCAGGGTCGTGTGTCACTTTACAGTAAACGACAGTCAGAGTCGTGTGTTACTTTACAGTAAACGACAGTCAGGGTCGTGTGTTACTTTACAGTAAACGACAGTCAGGGTCGTGTGCTACTTTACAGTAAACGACAGTCAGGGTCGTGTGTCACTTTACAGTAAACGACAGAGTCGTGTGTCACTTTACAGTAAACGACAGTCAGGGTCGTGTGCTACTTTACAGTAAACGACAGTCAGGGTCGTGTGTCACTTTACAGTAAACGACAGAGTCGTGTGTCACTTTACAGTAAACGACAGTCAGGGTCGTGTGCTACTTTACAGTAAACGACAGTCAGGGTCGTGTGCTACTTTACAGTAAACGACAGTCAGGGTCGTGTGTTACTTTACAGTAAACGACAGTCAGGGTCGTGTGTCACTTTACAGTAAACGACAGTCAGGGTCGTGTGCTACTTTACAGTAAACGACAGTCAGGGTCGTGTGTTACTTTACAGTAAACGGCAGTCAGGGTCGTGTGTCACTTTACAGTAAACGACAGTCAGGGTCGTGTGTCACTTTACAGTAAACGACAGTCAGGGTCGTGTGCTACTTTACAGTAAACGACAGTCAGGGTCGTGTGTTACTTTACAGTAAACGACAGTCAGGGTCGTGTGTTACTTTACAGTAAACGACAGTCAGGGTCGTGTGCTACTTTACAGTAAACGACAGTCAGGGTCGTGTGTTACTTTACAGTAAACGACAGTCAGGGTTGTGTGTTACTTTACAGTAAACGACAGTCAGGGTCGTGTGTTACTTTACAGTAAACGACAGTCAGGGTCGTGTGCTACTTTACAGTAAACGACAGTCAGGGTCGTGTGTTACTTTACAGTAAACGACAGTCAGGGTCGTGTGTTACTTTACAGTAAACGACAGTCAGGGTCGTGTGTTACTTTACAGTAAACGACAGTCAGGGTCGTGTGCTACTTTACAGTAAACGACAGTCAGGGTCGTGTGTTACTTTACAGTAAACGACAGTCAGGGTCGTGTGTTACTTTACAGTAAACGACAGTCAGGGTCGTGTGTTACTTTACAGTAAACGACAGTCAGGGTCGTGTGTTACTTTACAGTAAACGACAGTCAGGGTCCTGTGCTACTTTACAGTAAACGACAGTCAGGGTCGTGTGTTACTTTACAGTAAACGACAGTCAGGGTCGTGTGTCACTTTACAGTAAACGACAGTCAGGGTCGTGTGCTACTTTACAGTAAACGACAGTCAGGGTCGTGTGTCACTTTACAGTAAACGACAGTCAGGGTCGTGTTTTACGGCTATCGTGACCTGATTGTTCTGAGTGTGGATCACCTTTTGGCGATATCTAGAAGAGCATATATGTATGTGTCTTTGTGATATCTAGAAGAGTGTATGTCTATGTCCCTTTGCAATATCTAGAAGAGTATGTCTGTCTGTGGTAAATGATCATGAGGATTAGACTGAGTGTCTGCGTGTGCGTGTGTGTCTGCATATGTGTTTGCGTGTGTGTCTGCGTGTGTGTGTTTGTGTTTACAGGAGTACCTGATAAATAAGTTCAAGAGGACAGAGGAGAGAACGAAGCAGATGGAGAATCTGAGTGCTGCCATCTGTCAAATTTATAAAGAACAGGATCTGACAAGGGGTGAGTGTGTGTGTGTGTGTGTGTGTGCGCTCTCCTCATCCCACATGTCTGGAAACACCTCGGTTTGTACTTGGTGATTTGTGTGTGTGTTTTCTGTCTGTTGTGACAAGTGGGTGGTGGGTTGTGGAAAAACGGGGTGTGTGTGTGTGTCGGGGTGTGTGTGTGAGGACCAGTTTTACTTTTAGACCTTGGGAGTGAGGACATACTGGTCCTCACTTCTCCAAAGGGCTGTTAGAGGGTTAAGACTTGGTTTTAAGGCTCAGGTTAGATTAGGTTTAGGTCAGGGTAAGGGGTTAGGGAACAATGAGTGTCCTCACAAAGATAGAAGTACAAGTGTGAGTGTGTGTGTGTGAGAGTGCAGTGTTGAGGGTAAGGAGATACAGAGTAACGTGTTTCTGTAATTATGTTACTTTCCTCCTTAATGAAGTAAAGCATTACTGTTACTGGATTATTAAAATGTCCATTCCTGCATTACACATGCCTTTTCAAAAGAATGTTTTTCATCCTGAGTATTTAAATTTAACTAAATAAAACTGATACTTCTGGTCGTTGGTGCTAATTGGTCAATACAGTGCTCCAACGATGTTCAAATACATGATTATAGAAGCAGCTATGATGCGACACACACCTGTTCACCTTAGCTGTGTATCTATAATATGACTACCCACTGTCACTAAGGAGAGACTTGGGTCCTTGACAGTAGCTCCCTTTAAATGGGACATGGCCGACAACTGGTTAGTTAGCTAGTTAGCAAGGTCTGCTACATTTGCGGAAACTCGAAAATACGGTGTAACCAACCAGGACAATAATATGGAGATGTTTAAGGTCACTTTTAATCACAAAATACAGATAACACAGCTGTCAGCTGATGACGATACCAAAACGTATTACCTCAGAAACTACCAGTGGTGAAGAGTTTTTGTGTGAACTACAGGTGTCTGCTCTCTGTTCCTCAGGCTTTCACATGGCCTGGTTTGAAATCTCATAGGTTTGGTGGATCATTTTCACCATGTGTCTGATGTATCAGTTTTACTGTGTAGACTGCTCCAACCAGTGTTGGCTACACTGTTTTCTAATTAAAGGCTGATAAGTTGTGTCTTTAACTGAGTTCATACTTTGCACTAGGCTGTTGCATTGAAAGTAAAGTAATGAAAGGACTATGATGTTTGTCCTTGTATTATTATGTGGTAAATTGGGGAATTTGTAGTTTTAGAGAGTAATTTAAAAGTAAAGTAATGAGTAGTGCAATCACTTTTCAAAAGGAGTAATGAGTAAAGTAATCCCATTACAATTTCAAGAAGTAATTGGTAACTTAGAACTAATTTCTTTTTTGAGTAACTACCCTAGCACGGTGTGTGTGTTTGTATGTAACCTTGTCCTGTAAGTTGCAAACTTTGATTGAGTGTGTGTGCGTGTGTGTAAAACTCTGTATGATGTGTTATGTGTCTGTTTAACTCTGTGCTATAGACATTGGGATGGAACACTTTATGAAGAAGGTTGAAGCTGCTCACTGTGCCGCCTGCGATCTGTTCATCCCAATGCAGTACCATCTGATTCAAAAACATCTCAAATCACCAGACCACAACTACAACCGCAAGGTGCATGCACACACACACACACACACACACATACACACGTCCCAATGCAGTACCATCTGATTCAAAAACATCTCAGATCACCAGACCACAACTACAACCGCAAGGTGCATGCACACACACACACACACACACACATACACACGTCCCAATGCAGTACCATCTGATTCAAAAACATCTCAAATCACCAGACCACAACTACAACCGCAAGGTGCATGCACACACACACACACATGTCCCAATGCAGTACCATCTGATTCAAAAACATCTCAAATCACCAGACCACAACTACAACCGCAAGGTACTCACGCACACACACACACACACACACACACACACACACACACACACACACACATACACACACATGTCCCAATGCAGTACCATCTGATTCAAAAACATCTCAAATCACCAGACCACAACTACAACCGCAAGGTACTCATGCACACACACACACACACACACACACACACATACACACACATGTCCCAATGCAGTACCATCTGATTCAAAAACATCTCAAATCACCAGACCACAACTACAACCGCAAGGTACTCACGCACACACACACACACACACACACATACACACACATGTCCCAATGCAGTACCATCTGATTCAAAAACATCTCAAATCACCAGACCACAACTACAACCGCAAGGTACTCACGCACACACACACATACACACACATGTCCCAATGCAGTACCATCTGATTCAAAAACATCTCAAATCACCAGACCACAACTACAACCGCAAGGTACTCACGCACACACACACACACACACACACGTCCCAATGCAGTACCATCTGATTCAAAAACATCTCAAATCACCAAACTGCTACAGCAGTAGGTTAACCTTTTGACCTTCCACCTCAGGGCATGATGGAGCAGTCGAAGAGGTCGAGTCTGTCAGTAGCTCGGAGCATCCTCAACCACAAGGTCATTGGCAAGAAACTGGAGAGCTATCTGAAGGTGTGTGGTGTCTGCTCTGTATCTGACCCTCACTGGCGCTGCTGCCTCAGCACACACAGTACATTACACGCTCAAACACTCAAAGCCCAAGTTAAAAAGCACGGCTATCACACATTCTGTGTCTCTCACTCTCCAGGGTGAGAATCCGTTTACCGGTAACCAAGATGACCAGGACGCAGAGGAATCCATGGTGATGGAGGTGTCAGAGGTGGATCTGACCAATGAGAGCCCTGTAAAGGCAGACCAACAGGAGAAGGCGGATCCATCTTCGGAAGATCCGGCCCAGGCTCCCAAGTCCGAGGGGAAAGATGGGGGGAGCGATGAGGCAGAGATGATGACGGAAGAGGGGGCCCATGGGATAGAGGGAGAGAACGGAGGAGAGGAAGAGGAGGATGAGGAGGGCATTGAGCTGGGAGATGAAGAAGGAGAGGAGGGGCTGGAAGTGGGAGACGGCGAGGAGGAGGAGGAGGGGCACGAGGAGATCTTGGACGAAGTGTTAGACGGGGAGGAAGCCGAGGAACAGGCAGACGGAGACGGGGAGAAACAGGAGGAGAAAGGCGGCGATGCCGACCAGGTTGTCATCGAGTGACCCTCGTTTCTGATGGGTCTTTTTCAGCCTTTCACCTGTAAATTTGAGTATTTGATGAAGTCTGTACAGGTTCCCATGACCGCCGCAATGTGGACCAATCAGAGTGCGGTTCACTCCTCTCCCCTCCCACACACTGCCTCTCTGTCCAATAAAATCACCCATTCTGTCTCATTCTCATATGCACTCATACACTAGTATCTCCACAGTTATTCCATTTTTTTTATTCTGTATATAGTATAGACTTTTATTGTGCCTTTTAGTTACAATTCAGTTTCTCCTACACTTTTTTTTTTCTTCTTCTTTTCTTTTTTTCTCAGAATTTCATTGGCCGTTTGAACTTGGAGTGCATGTTATTTTTGTGTGTTCAAACACATATGATTGGCAGTGCAAATCGCCACTCATCTTTCTTCAGATATCATTGGTCAGCTGGATAGTGCTTTCTCTTCCTTTTTTTTTTTTTTTTTTTAATGTGTGTGTGTTTTTGTGTATGTTTGTGTTATATTAGAGAGAAAAGAACGAGCCTTGTATTTTACACCAGTTTCACGTCGACTTCTCTTTGACAAACAAATAAATGTTTATAGGCGCCGCCTCAACCAGTGTTGCGTTTCTATGTTTAACACTAGACTTTGTTCTGCCTCTGTGTGCTGCTTGGTGGTCAGTCTCTCTCACACGTCCACATGAGCCTTTAACACACACACTCTCCCTCAGGGTCAAAACAGGTCATGTTTACCAAATGCTCTGGAAATCAAAATATTAAGTTAAGTTTTACAAAGTCAAGTTTCAGTGATTGCGCACACAAAGTGTGAGCAGTGAATTTGTCCTCTGCATTAACACACATTAACCCATCCAACACACCAGTAGTGAACACACACACACCAGACGCTGGAGCAGTGGGCAGCCTTCTGTGAGCGCCAGGGGAGCATTGGGGTTAAGTGAATTTGTCCTCTGCATTAAACCCATCTAACACACCAGTAGTGAACACACACACACACCAGACGCTGGAGCAGTGGGCAGCCTTCTGTGAGCGCCAGGGGAGCATTGGGGTTAAGTGAATTTGTCCTCTGCATTAAACCCATCTAACACACCAGTAGTGAACACACACACACACCAGACGCTGGAGCAGTGGGCAGCCTTCTGTGAGCGCCCGAGGAGCATTGGGGTTAAGTGCCTTGCCCAAGGGCACACAGCCGTGGATGTTGGGCCTGGGAATCGAACCGGCAACCCTCCAGTCACAAGCCCGGTTCTCTAACCATTGTTTAAATACACAATATTAAATTTGGCAAATCATGTTAGTGTTGTAGCATCACCAAAGGGGTTTAAAAGATCTTTGACTTAGCTATTTTATAACACTCGGTAGCACAAAGCTTTAGTCAGTTAGTCCTGACTTACAGCTGCAGTTACAGTAACACAGTCTGTCAGCGTGTTACATGTGTTCAAAGCATTACTCTGAAACTTGTTTGCCCACAAAATCTATGATTATGTCTAGCATTTAAAATTTCAGCCATTTCAGTGTTTTTTTTTTCCTCGTGAAGTTGGCACCAAGAGGCTTTGACAAGTACAGTGTTTGGACTGCGTACTGGGAATGTCAAATGTGATTCGCTTTTTATTGTATCTCCTGGTCTGAATTCTGATTCTGTCCAAGTGACTATTATTTTGAAAAGGTGGCTGTTTTTAGAGACTTCACGACACACCTCGAAGGAAACGCCGAACTTGCGTTTATACTTATACATTTGTCTTTAGGCTACTTAAGTAAACTGGGCAAAGGTTCAGAGTTTTTAAAAAAAAATGTATCGACATTTCAGTTATATAAAATTATTTTAAAGGATACGCACACACACAAAAACTGTTCAGAAGTACCACAGAACGGGACGTTCCCGTTGCGGTGGGTGTGTGTGCGTGTGACGTCATTGACGTCAGGCGACTGTCTGTGTTTGCGGTGGAATCGGTCGCGGAGAGGGGAAGACCCACACGCGCACACTGACAGCCCCGCGTAAAAGGTAAATAAAACGAGGTTTACTTGTATTCGTATCTGTAATGTGTGGTAGTGTATAGAATATGGACTTAAAATGGTTGTGGTGAGGGGTTTAGAGCTATCCAGCTGGAAATTGAAAATTAGGTCGCGAAACGGGTCCGTGCGACGCCAAACTAGGAACAAGTGATGTGTTTAGAGGAGGCCTTTTTCGCCGGTGAAATATCATTTATGTTATTTTGATTTTAGTTAGTAAGTGTACCTGTTTTGGGCTTTTAGTGAGTATGTGTGTTTTTGCGCTTGGTGTAGACGCTGCCTTCGATTTTTTCTGTGTTTTAGTTGCTAGAATGTGCGATCCATACCTAGGGTACATGTTTGTAACCTAGCCGTAGGCCGTATTCGTGACATAAGTTACGACCTCCCTGTTACGTACGAGACGTTAACTGTACCCGTGCTACGTGTGGAATCCTACGTAAATTGTTTCGCGAATATGTAGACAGATCGAGTTGAATTCCCGAAATGTGTTTACGTTACGTCTAGTGAGGAAAGTACAGCGAGGAAGAATAAGGGGAGTTCGCGGAATGGGGATTATCGGAGCTGTTTGCCCTCGCTCTGTGCGTGCTTTGAACCCCAGTCGCTGTTTAAAGTGCTTATCTTGCGCTGGAGGTTGGCTGGAACGGTCGCCATTTTGGTGTTTTATTTGTTGATGTTTGTGCTTGACTGGTAAAATAAACCCGCTAGAGAGCTAGCCACCTCACAAAATCACTTCATGGAGTTACCGTTCTTCCAAAATAGCGTGACGCAATTCTTTCTCTGGACCGTAATGTAATGTACGGGTTTTCTCGGGGTTGGATAGCGCGATCTGATTGGCCAAGTCGTCTTGTTGACAAGTCTCATGTGCGTTTGCGGAGTCGTAATGTTCCAGCAGCAACCAGTTGCGAGAGCTACTACAGTAAGTTTTACATGAAGGTTGTTACTTTTGGCAGAAATAAACACAATGGACATTGCAGTGATCAGAATTAACGTTTTTGTTGTAATGGCTTTGACTTCCAGTTTCATGCCAGCAAAGATTTTTTAAATCTACTAGTTCTGCTGAAAGGATGCTCAACTACCTCACACTGTATGTAAAGATCGTTCCCAAATGAGAACCTGAAGTTCAGTTTGAGATGCATATGACCAAAAAACAGCATGCTCGTATTTTTGCTCACGTGAGTAACTAATTTTACTCATTTGAGTAACTAACTATGAGTAACTATGAGTAACTAACTTTACTCATTTTACAGAACCATTAAATGATTAACTTAACTCATTTATTTTACAGAACTATTAAAATGATTAACTTAACTCATTTATTTTACAGAACTATTAAAATGATTAACTTAACTCATTTATTTTACAGAACCATTAAAATGATTAACTTAACTAACTTATATTACAGAACCATTAAAATGATTAACTTAACTAACTTATTTTACAGAACTATTAAAATGATTAACTTAACTAACTTATATTACAGAACCATTAAAATGATTAACTTAACTGACTTATTTCACAGAACTATTAAAATGATTAACTTAACTAACTTATATTACAGAACCATTAAAATGATTAACTTAACTCATTTATTTTACAGAACTATTAAAATGATTAACTTAACTCATTTATTTTACAGAACCATTAAAATGATTAACTTAACTAACTTCACTTAAATGCTGTAATTGGGAACAGCCCCTCTCCTGCAGCCAAGTTTCTAACTGAATACTCGTATATGTGTTTCCATACGTAAACATAAATATGAGAATTTCACATCTATGCCAGCAGCCTTGGGCTAAAACACACACACACACACACACACACACACACACACACACACAATCTCACACATTTAGGGAAAATATCCAACCTTCCTGCTGTTGCATAAGCCCCTGTCTTCCATGCTCTTCCGTGTCACAGCTCTGGTGTGTTTCTGAGAAACGTGAGAAAAAGAGAGAGGTGTTTGTACCCGGGGTTCTCCGTAAAGGCCTTTAAGGTGAAGGTGAAGTGACATTTACACAGACAGGTGTTTGTACCTGGGGTTTGCCGTAAGGGCCTTTAAGGTGAAGGTGAAGTGACATTTACACAGACAGGTGTTTGTACCTGGGGTTTGCCGTAAGGGCCTTTAAGGTGAAGGTGAAGTGACATTTACACAGACAGGTGTTTGTACCTGGGGTTCTCCGTAAGGCCTTTAAGGTGAAGGTGAAGTGACATTTACACAGACAGGTGTTTGTACCCGGGGTTTTCTGTAAGGGCCTTTAAGGTGAAGGTGAAGTGACATTTACACAGACAGGTGTTTGTACCCGGGGTTAAAGGTGCGTAAGGGCCTTTAAGGTGAAGGTGAAGTGACACTGTGAAAGGTCTCAGCTGTGTTCAGGAAGCCTTCATACCTACTTGCTGACATTTAACCTTTAACCCTAAGCTCCCCTGAGTGAGTGAGTGAGTGAGTGAGTGAGTGAGTGAGTGGGTTTACTGGAGAAGATGCTGTTCATTCCCAGAGTAAAACTGGATTCATTTGAGTCTGTGGTCTGGTTCCTCCTCCTAATACCACCGGCTTCAGATGACTAAACCAAGTCTCTCCCCTCCATCACACACACAGACGAACACGCACACACGTATACACACACACGCACGCATGCACACACGTATACACAAACGCACGCTTGCACACACACACGCTTGCACACACGTATACACACACGCACGCATGCACACACGTATGCACACACGCACGCATGCACGCACGTATGCACACACGCACGCATGCACACACATATACACACACGCACGCATGCACACACGTATACACACACGAACGCATGCACACACGCACACACGTATACACACACGCATGCATGCACACACGTATACACACACGCACACACGTATACACACACACACACACACGCACCCACATATACACCTACGCACGCATGCACACGTGTATACACACACACACGCACGCATGCAAACATGTATACACGCTCGCATGCACACACGTATACACACACACACACGTACACGCATGCACACACATATACACACACGCATGCATGCACACATGCATACACACTGACACATGATAATGATAATGATGGTGATGGTCTTCTCTTGCAGCGAGGTGTGTGTTATGGCTTTACCAGCCCTGACCCGGACCTCTCCGTTGTCACCACCAATCTGACGCAGTCTAACTACTTCCCTCTGGCCAATCAGAATGGGGGATGGCCTGGAGGCCCCTCCCCTCATCCAGAACCCCCTGCCCCCTGAGACATTTAACCCCTCCCGCCCTCCTCGATACACCAATCAGCTGCAGTATCTCCTGAAGAATGTGCTGAAGTCACTTTGGAAGCACCACTTCTCTTGGCCTTTCCAGGCTCCCGTAGACGCCGCCAAACTCAACCTGCCGGTGAGTCTCTCTGTCTCTCTGCCTGCCTGTCTGTCTGTCTGCCCATCTGTCAGTCTGTCTGCCGGTGAGTCTCTCTGTCTCTCTGCCTGCCTGTCTGTCTGTCTGCCCGTCTGTCAATCTGTCTGCCGGTGAGTCTCTCTGTCTCTCTGACAGATGGGCAGACAGACAGACAGGCAGGCAGTCTGTCTGCCGGTGAGTCTCTCTGTCTCTCTGCCTGCCTGTCTGTCTGCCTGCCCGTCTGTCAATCTGTCTGCCGGTGAGTCTCTCTGTCTCTCTGCCTGCCTGTCTGTCTGTCTGCCCATCTGTCAGTCTGTCTGCCGGTGAGTCTCTCTGTCTCTCTGCCTGTCTGCCCGTCTGTCAGTCTGTCTGCCGGTGAGTCTCTCTGTCTCTCTGTCTGTCCATCTGCCCATTTGTCTGTCTAACTGTCTGTCCGCCAAACTCAACCTGCCGGTGAGTCTGTCTGTCTGTCTGTCTCTTTCTGTGTGTGTGTGCGCATGTGTGCGTGTTAAGAAAACAGTCATTTGAGTTGAAATTTAGGAGGAAACAGCTTTAATGACAGTGAATAGAATCCAGTGTGTTGTGTTGCCACAGTGTCATGTATCTCAGTAATGCTGACCTTACCCAATACTCAACATCACAGTCCTGACAACTACCCCTGCTGTTAGTGACACCCTCTCTGTCCTCCTCGGTCAGGACTACTATAAGATCATAAAAACCCCTATGGACATGGGAACCATTAAGACCAGACTGGAGAGCGGGTATTACTGGAACGCCCAGGAGTGTATACAAGACTTCAATACCATGTTTACCAACTGCTACATCTACAACAAGGTACTCACACACACACACACACCACTCACGCACACAAACACATACACACCACACACACACACACACACGCGCCACTCACGCACACACACACACCACTCACGCACACAAACACATACACGCCACTCACGCACACATACACATACACACACACACAACCACACACACACACATACACCACTCACGCACACATACATACACACACACACATTACTCACGCGCACACACACACACACACACACACACACTCGCACGCACGCACACACACACACTTTCTCTCTCACACTGACACTAACATACATGCAGCCTTGAGAAAAAGTTTGAAACCCATAGGAATCAGTATTGGTTCTGACCCTGAGAAACCCATATTGATACCAAAACACAGGATTATATCAACAGCAGTGTGTCTTATACACAGGATTAAATCAACAGCAGTGTGTCTTAAACACAGGATTAAATCAACAGCAGTGTGTCTTATACACAGGATTAAATCAACAGCAGTGTGTCTTATACACAGGATTAAATCAACAGCAGTGTGTCTTAAACACAGGATTAAATCAACAGCAGTGTGTTTTATACACAGGATTAAATCAACAGCAGTGTGTTTTATACACAGGATTAAATCAACAGCAGTGTGTCTCAAACACAGGATTAAATCAACAGCAGTGTGTCTTATACACAGGATTATATCAACAGCAGTGTGTTTTATACACAGGATTATATCAACAGCAGTGTGTTTTATACACAGGATTAAATCAACAGCAGTGTGTTTTATACACAGGATTAAATCAACAGCAGTGTGTCTTAAACACAGGATTAAATCAACAGCAGTGTGTCTTAAACACAGGATTAAATCAACAGCAGTGTGTTTTATACACAGGATTAAATCAACAGCAGTGTGTCTTATACACAGGATTAAATCAACAGCAGTGTGTTTTATACACAGGATTAAATCAACAGCAGTGTGTTTTATACACAGGATTAAATCAACAGCAGTGTGTCTTATACACAGGATTAAATCAACAGCAGTGTGTCTCAAACACAGGATTATATCAACAGCAGTGTGTTTTATACACAGGATTAAATCAACAGCAGTGTGTTTTATACACAGGATTAAATCAACAGCAGTGTGTCTTAAACACAGGATTAAATCAACAGCAGTGTGTTTTATACACAGGATTAAATCAACAGCAGTGTGTTTTATACACAGGATTAAATCAACAGCAGTGTGTTTTATACACAGGATTAAATCAACAGCAGTGTGTCTTAAACACAGGATTAAATCAACAGCAGTGTGTTTTATACACAGGATTAAATCAACAGCAGTGTGTTTTATACACAGGATTATATCAACAGCAGTGTGTTTTATACACAGGATTATATCAACAGCAGTGTGTCTTAAACACAGGATTAAATCAACAGCAGTGTGTTTTATACACAGGATTAAATCAACAGCAGTGTGTTTTATACACAGGATTATATCAACAGCAGTGTGTCTTATACACAGGATTAAATCAACAGCAGTGTGTCTTAAACACAGGATTAAATCAACAGCAGTGTGTTTTATACACAGGATTAAATCAACAGCAGTGTGTTTTATACACAGGATTATATCAACAGCAGTGTGTTTTATACACAGGATTATATCAACAGCAGTGTGTCTCAAACACAGGATTATATCAACAGCAGTGTGTTTTATACACAGGATTAAATCAACAGCAGTGTGTCTTATACACAGGATTAAATCAACAGCAGTGTGTTTTAAACACAGGATTAAATCAACAGCAGTGTGTTTTATACACAGGATTAAATCAACAGCAGTGTGTTTTATACACAGGATTATATCAACAGCAGTGTGTTTTATACACAGGATTAAATCAACAGCAGTGTGTCTCAAACACAGGATTAAATCAACAGCAGTGTGTTTTATACACAGGATTAAATCAACAGCAGTGTGTTTTATACACAGGATTATATCAACAGCAGTGTGTTTTATACACAGGATTATATCAACAGCAGTGTGTTTTATACACAGGATTAAATCAACAGCAGTGTGTCTTATACACAGGATTAAATCAACAGCAGTGTGTTTTATACACAGGATTAAATCAACAGCAGTGTGTCTTAAACACAGGATTATATCAACAGCAGTGTGTCTTATACACAGGATTAAATCAACAGCAGTGTGTCTTATACACAGGATTAAATCAACAGCAGTGTGTCTCAAACACAGGATTATATCAACAGCAGTGTGTTTATACACAGGATTATATCAACAGCAGTGTGTTTTATACACAGGATTATATCAACAGCAGTGTGTTTTATACACAGGATTATATCAACAGCAGTGTGTCTTAAACACAGGATTAAATCAACAGCAGTGTGTTTTATACATAGGATTAAATCAACAGCAGTGTGTTTTATACACAGGATTATATCAACAGCAGTGTGTTTTATACACAGGATTATATCAACAGCAGTGTGTCTTAAACAGAAGAAATTCTGTATATTAGAGCGGCCAAAGTTCTGAGTCCTCACCTTAGCAGTAACACATCTAAACTGGTAATACACCCCAGTAACACATCTAAACTGGTAATACACCCCAGTAACACATCAAAACTGGTAATTCAC
>NC_044501.1:1418106-1420606 GCF_902362185.1 Chanos chanos | reverse complement strand
AGACTCGGACCAGGAGCGAGCTCACCGGTTGGCTGAGCTCCAGGACCAGGTACTCAACAGAGGCTCTCGTCCCAAGGGACTCAAAAAAACCCCCAAAAAACCCCTGTGTAGTTAAGAGAGGGAGGGGTCATGGGAGGCCTGGCCTCCTTTGAATACTGACAGATGTCAGAACTGTTTCAATTCAGACCGGGACAGATCAGTGGAGGGTCCAAGGCAGGCCACTGTTCCCCCACCAAGGTCTGTGCTAAGGCACAGACAAAACAGTCATCGATATTTACCCCTCCACGTCCTTCTAGAACATTCCACATGAGAACGGAATGGTCACATGATTCATTCACTGTCCCTGGAGACAGTGGTGCCACAGTCACCAGTCTCTTTGGTTACTGAGACTTCACGTCTTTCATATATGAAGTGGTGATCTAGTGTCAATTTGAATATGTACGATATGGATATCGTAACTGATGCCTTAGGGTTACAGTGCTGATCTAGGATCAGTTTGAATATGTATGATATGGGTATGGTAACTGATGTCTCAGGGTTACAGTGCCGATCTAGGATCAGTTTGAAGATGTATGATATGGGTATGGTAACTAATATGAGATGATATTGTACCTGCGTGACATCATATGATCGACTAATGGTTTGTATTGATTTTAGGGTCTGAAGGTGTACGTTAAATTCTGTGTGTGTGTGTGTGTGTGTGTGTGTGTGCAGCTGAAAGCCATCCATGAGCAGTTGGCAGCCCTGTCCCAGCCCCAGGTCAGTAAACCCAAGAAAAAAGAGAAGAGGAAAGACAAGCACAGGAGGAAACCCGGTGAAGCTCCGCCCTCTCCTGGGAAATTAGCCATGTGGCTCACGCCAGAAGCTCCGCCCCCGGGCAGCAAAAAGAACAAGACGGGCAAAGATCCTGCTCTGACCACCAAACCCAAGACACCTGGGTAAGAACTACACTTCCCATAATTCACAGCACCAACCTCCACAGTGTTCTCACCCAGCACAGGATGAGGGCACTCAATATGTGTGTGTATGCCACTTCGTAATCAGTTAGGCATTATCTTTATCCGTCTATAATCAGTCAGGCATTATCTTTATCTGTCTATAATCAGTCAGGCATTATCTTCATCTGTCTATAATCAGTCAGGCATTATCTTTATCTGTCTATAATCAGTCAGGCATTCTCTTTATCTGTCTATAATATCTATAATCCGTCAGGCATTATCTTTATCTGTCTATAATATCTACAACCAGGCATTATCTTTATCTGCCTATAATGTCTATAATCAGTTAGGCATTATCTTTATCTGTCTATAATGTCTATAATCCGTCAGGCATTATCTTTATCTGTCTATAATATCTACAACCAGGCATTATCTTTATCTGTCTATAATGTCTATAATCAGTTAGGTATTATCTTTATCTGTCTATAATGTCTATAATCAGTCAGGCATTATCTTTATCTGTCTATAATGTCTATAATCAGTTAGGCATTATCTTTATCTGTCTATAATGTCTATAATCAGTTAGGCATTATCTTTATCTGTCTATAATCCGTCAGGCATTATCTTTATCTGTCTATAATCCGTCAGGCATTATCTTTATCTGTCTGTCTATAATCTGTCAGGCATTATCTGTATCCGTCTGTCTATAATATCTATAATCAGTCAGGCATTATCTTTATCTGTCTCTCTATAATGTCTATAATCAGTTAGGCATTATCTTTATCTGTCTATAATGTCTATAATCAGGCATTATCTTTATCTGTCTGTCTATAATATCTATAATCAGTTAGGCATTATCTTTATCTGTCTGTAATGTCTATAATCAGTCAGGCATTATCTTTATCTGTCTGTCAATAATGTCTATAATCAGGCATTATCTTTATCCGTCTGTCTATAATGTCTATAATCAGTTAGGCATTATCTTTATCTGTCTATAATATCTATAATCCGTCAGGCATTATCTTTATCTGTCTATGTCTATAATCAGTCAGGCATTATCTTTATCTGTCTATAATGTCTATAATCAGGCATTATCTTTATCTGTCTATGTCTATAATCAGTTAGGCATTATCTTTATCTGTCTATAATGTCTATAATCAGCCATTATCTTTATCTGTCTATAATGTCTATAATCAGTTAGGCATTATCTTTATCTGTCTATAATGTCTATAATCAGTTAGGCATTATCTTTATCTGTCTATAATGTCTATAATCAGTCAGGCATTATCTTTATCTGTCTATAATGTCTATAATCAGTTAGGTATTATCTTTATCTGTCTATAATGTCTATAATCAGTCAGGCATTATCTTTATCTGTCTATAATATCTATAATCAGTTGGGCATTATCTTTATCCGTCTGTCTATAATATCTATAATCAGGCATTATCTTTATCCGTCTGTCTATAATGTCTATAATCAGTTAGGCATTATCTTTATCTGTCTATAATTAGTCAGGCATTATCTTTATCTGTCTATAATGTCTATAATCAGTTAGGCATTA
>NC_044501.1:1398106-1405606 GCF_902362185.1 Chanos chanos | reverse complement strand
TCTGCCGTGAGGGACCCCACATCCCACAACGTCCTCTGAACTGTCCTTCTCTAGTTCTGGTTTTTAGCCTGTTTCTTTCATTTTGTATTGTTCTTTGTTTGGTTTTTTTAATTTGTTTTTTTTGTTTGTTTATTCCTGTAGTCTGTTTTTGTTGTGTTTGGGTGGAAATAGCAGGAGAATTGAAGCCATGTTCCCATGTTGATTAGTGGTAGGTTTTATCTGCTCTGGTCTCTAAACCTTTGGAGTTTTTTATTGTTGTTTTTCTTTCCTGTTAGCTGCCTGTTTTTTGACTGTAGATTATGATTCATAGTCTCTTATTTGCATACTGTTTCTTTTGTTTTTGTTTTGTTTGACTATTTTATTTCCATCCTGGGTTATCAGATTGTTTCGTTAATGAGTGATGTGTCAACAGTTTCACTATGTTCAAATAATTATTGAGTAATTAATTTGTTTTTGTAAGAAAACATCGAACACATGAAAAAATTAAATAAAATGCCTTTGTAAAAATCTCCTGGAAGCTGTGTTTGTGTGTGTGTGTGTGTGTGTGTGTTTGTGTGTGTGTGTGTGTGTGCGTGTGCATGCGTGTGTGTGTGGTGATGGTGGGGGGTTTTTTTGTGGACTTGCACAAAGTGATGATGATATACCAGATCTCAGTAGCTCATTACATCTCATTTTAGTTTTCTACTGAACCTTCGCCCAGTAGAAATCTTGGCCAAAACTCGTACTTTCCAGTGAGTCAGTTTGTTCTTAAATGATGAAATCTTTGGTGAGTGTGGTTTCACCTGTTCGGTTAACACCCAACTCACGCAGACTGTACACCACCTGATTTCATCAGTGAGAGTTAAAAAGGCTAAAAGCTTATCCCTTAATGACACGAGACGCTTCACTGAACCTGGCGGTCCAGTAGCCAGAGCTGCGTTGTTCTTGTGGTCAAACGAACGACTATCAAACCCATTCGAGTGAGTTCCGCCCGCCTCTCACGCTGAAGCCGACTTACACAGAGAGCTAATAACAGTAGGATAGAGTATATGCTTCGTCAACTAGAAAATCACGCACGAAACAGTGTATTTAGGTAAGCGTGCCTTCTATGTCGTTTTATGCTGTCCTCGAAGGATCCCATGTTTCTCTGAGGAATTTCCCGTAACGCTGTAATTCAAACGGTCTACATCAAGCGATTAGTTCAGTTTCTTTAAGCGACTTGTGGAACAGCATTGCATAAATCGAATTGGGCTGATTAATCAAAGTTCCCTTTAAATGACTCACAGATCGCATCCACAGAACCCAACCAAAACCCCACCAACGGGAACACGTGTAAAATGTTTGGTTTTAGCTGTTTACGATGTGGTTAAAATCACTACAGTCAGGAGCCATCCGACCAATTCCGTGATTGGTTCTTTTTTCTTTTCTTTTTTTTTTAACCTTCGATTATTGGTGATGGACTGCAGTAGCACAACTGAAATCCAGACTTTCAAAAATATCTGTGGAGGAATCCATGCAATATTTTCAACCAGCGTTCAAAATTCATGTAGTTAAAACCAACCCCTCCACTCGCTATCTCTTCTAACCTGCAGTTTACAACACCTATGCAAATATGAGGTAGGCTCTGTGCGAGTTGTTGACAGTTTAGGAGGATCGACTAGAGTAATTGGCGTTATAAACTGAGAGCACTTAAGTTCAGACTTGAACCTGCACCATAGCTCGATAAGCAAACCACAGTTTCCTTTGCCGTCTGTCGCAAACAGGTGGTTGGGATATTTTCATGAAAATTTGTGCAGCACGAAAAATGTAGCGTAGTCGTCTTGCAACCGATGTTACCATCTGGGCCGTTTTGCCAAATCGTTTCTCCGCGGATTTCTAAAAGGTCCAGCACCGGAGCCGTCTCTCTCTGCGGCTGGTTCTCTTACGTTACCTCTAATACATTACTTTCATGCATGTACTGTAGGTCTACCTACCCAGATAGCAAAATTTGCCTGGTCCACCTCTGGCCCGGTACTGTAGTTATCTGACAGATCTGTGCCCTTCTTAACCGTCCCTGCGGCTGTTGTGTGACGTTGTAATGCCCTGCAGAAATCTGGGAATGAAGAATGAAGAGCAAAAAAAAAACAAAAAACCCCAAAAAACATGATTTATGGAACTATCTGGACTCATGAAATTTTAACAACAATCCGAGATGAGGCTACTAATTGTAATGCTAATGCTAATATCGATAAGAGGGATCATAACGATTACATCTGAACTGGCGTAGTGGTTAAAAGCAGAATGACGATTTTTGGTCGTGTTTCTTTCAGACGTTTGACTCAGAGATCATAGCAAACAGGTAATAAAAGATATGTTTCACCCAGAAATCACAGAACAGAATAACAGTAAACGACACGTATCCTAAATGTATAAACTGTTCGTCACCGAGGGGAAAGGCTCGAGCACTTTAGCATCACTAATACTGGTATGCTTTGCTAATTGATTAATTTTCGCTAGGTTTACAGCTGAGTAAAGTTCAGAGGCACACATCCGTTCTTTAGCGCTCTGAATGCGAAGGCAGGAAATGCTTCAGAGATGAAAAAAGAGATAGATCAAATTGGACAAAAGTATAATATCCCCAAATCTTTACACGCGACTTGTAAACACGTGCGAAAACAAGGGGTTTGGACAACTAAGCGATATGTCTGAACTTCAGTTCCAGTGACCTCGGGTCAAAGCGTGTTAACGTGTCTCAGAACACCATTTTTTTTAATTTATGACGGAAATGGGTGATTATTTTATTTACTGTGGTTATTTACTGTTTATTTGTTCTGTTTGAGTTACATAACTTGGCTGGTGATCTGCTCTGGCACCAAACAAGATTTTCCTACCTCTTCATGAAATAGGCACACTGTGTGTGTGTGTGTGTGTGTGTGTGTGTTTGTGTTTGTGTGTGCGTTAGAGAGAGAGACTATGTCTCTGTAAAAATGTGGCATTAGTTGCTTTTGACACGTCTTCAGCTTGTATTTCACCCAGTGATTTCGTACAACAAACAAAACAACAACAAAGAACATCCTTTTCCAATGACTGGTCACAGATGAGTTACAGATGAATTTAACCACAGAGATCAGTCTGGATGGTTCTCCTCTGCTGCTCTGGGTGTGGGATGACTCAGTCTGGATGGTTTTGCTTTAACTGAAACTTTGACTAACAAATCAGCACAAACCATTTATCCAGACAAACAGGATCAGCATCTGGGGGGGGATTCCAAATATGTGGTTTAGTGATTGACCCGGCTGAGTTAACTCAGAGGAAGTAGTGGACCTCCTAATAGAAGAGTCATATGGCTTTGTTTCGATAGGAGAAAGAAGCCATAGGGCTCTTCTACTAGGAGGTTTACTACTCTGAGTTAAATTAGATGGGTTAGTCACTAAACCACGTAATTGGAATACCTCCCAGGTCGAGTGAAAACTTTCTCACTGCTTGCTCTGAGTGTGGTGTTGATTTCTCCTCTACACAGTCATCGCTCACTGCCCACATCCACCATCAAACTCCACTCAAACCGAAAGGGCGGAGGAAATGGTGGTGGAGGAACGTGAGTGACAGGACGAGTGACACATGACAAGCACTGTATGAATAAACCAGTAAAAAAGTGCAGTGTGGAAGGTAAACCAGTAAGAAAAGTGCTGTGTGGAGGATAAACCAGTACGAAAAGTGCTGTGTGGAGGATAAACCAGTAAAAAAGTGCTGTGTGGAGGATAAACCAGTAAAAAAGTGCAGTGTGGAAGATAAACCAGTAAGAAAAGTGCTGTGTGGAGGATAAACCAGTAAAAAAGTGCAGTGTGGAGGATAAACCAGTAAAAAAGTGCTGTGTGGAGGATAAACCAGTAAAAAAGTGCAGTGTGGAAGATAAACCAGTAAGAAAAGTGCTGTGTGGAGGATAAACCAGTAAAGAAGTGCAGTGTGGAGGATAAACCAGTAAAAAAGTGCTGTGTGGAGGATAAACCAGTAAAAAAGTGCAGTGTGGAGGGTAAACCAGTAAAAAAAGTGCTGTGTGGATGATAAACCAGTAAAAAAAAAAGTGCAGTGTGGAAGATAAACCAGTAAAAGGGTAAGGTTAGTTTTCATCCTGTAGCCTCTGTTTCTACAACAGCAGTTCAGCAGAATGTCTTCTCACTGGCACCAATGGAAAAAAAAATGGTTCTGGTCCACTTTTGTTCTGCTGGGCCAGTTTGCATCATATACATCATAGATTTACCCCAGAACCCTAAGGCTGTAATCAGTTAAGTCCTGGACCTGTTTCAGAAAGCGGGTTCAGTGAAAACTTGACTTAGAAAAGTTACCTGGATAAGCTAGTTGCCTCACTCCATAGTACAGCCCTCAGGGGGGTATTCCAGAAAGCAAGTTTAGTGAAAATTCTGAGTTAGTTAACTCAGAGTAAGTAGTTAACCTCCTAATAGAAGAGTCATATGGCTTTGTTTCGATAGGAGAAAGAAGCCATAGGGCTCTTCTATTAAGAGGTTTACTACTTTCTCAGAGTTAACGAACCCTGAGTTTTCACTAAACCCTCTCTCTGGAACACCCCCCGAGTTTGTCAAACCACACCTCTGCTCTGTTTCCTCCTGCGTTTTTGTGGTTCATCTGCTCAGTTGAGTGGAGGGCATTAAAACTCTAACTTTGAACAGACATAGTTGTGGCACACAGATGGTTTTTAAACTATGTGTTCACAAAAGAAATAATAATAATAATTATTATTATGTGTGTGTGTGTGTGTGTGTGTGACAGAGAGAGAGAGAGAATGATTGTGAATGTGGGTGTGTGTGTGTGTGTGTGTGTGTGACAGAGAGAGAGAGAGAGAATGATTGTGAATGTGGGTAGAGAGAGAGAGAGAGAGAGAATGATTGTGAATGTGGGTGTGTGTGTGTGTGACAGAGAGAGAGAGAGAGAATGATTGTGAATGTGGGTAGAGAGAGAGAGAATGATTGTGAATGTGTGTGTGTGTGTGTGTGTGACAGAGAGAGAGAGAGAGAATGATTGTGAATGTGGGTGTGTGTGTGTGACACAGAGAGAGAGAGTTTCAAGTTTAAGTTTATTTAAAGCCCAATATCACTGTTCACAGGCTCAAAGGGCTTTACATGCCCACAGGATTACAACAACCAGAGCAGGGTGGCACCCCCTGACTTGATCCTCATAGCGGGCAAGAAAAAAATCCTCAAAAAACCCAGACGCTAGGGAAAAATAGGAGAAATCTTGAGAAGGACCACAGAGAGAGGAGACCCCTTCTAGGCTAGCCAGGCATGCAGTAGGTGCCAGCCCAGTGGGTAAATAACAAAACAACACAGTGATAATGAACATGACAACACAACTAGTAGGCAGTATGAAGAATGATAAGACAGCATGGGGCTCAGTTGGGGTGGACGACACAGCCACAGCAGCGCAGGAAGACACGAAGCCGCAGCAGCCGTCGGGATGACGGTGAAGAGAGAGATGACAGGGAGGGAGGGGGGGCACACCTAAGAAGAAAGTAGCCACATTCAAGCCAGACACTCATGCTCGAACAGATGAGACACAGCCATGCAGGAGAGAGAATGATTGTGAATGTGGGTGTGTGTGTGCGACAGAGAGAAAGAGAGAGAGAGAGAGAATGATTGTGAATGTGGGGGTGTGTGTGTGTGTGTGTGACAGAGAGAGAGAGAGAGAGAGAGAGAGCGAGAATGATTGTGAATGTGGGTAGAGAGAGAGAGAGAGAGAGAATGATTGTGAATGTGGGGGTGTGTGTGTGACAGAGAGAGGGAGAGAGAATGATTGTGAATGTGTGTGTGTGTGTGTGACAGAGAGAGAGAGAGAGAGAATGATTGTGAATGTGGGTAGAGAGAGAGAGAGAGAGAGCGAGAGAGAGAATGATTGTGAATGTGTGTGTGTGTGTGACAGAGAGAGAGAGAATGATTGTGAATGTGGGTGTGTGTGTGTGTGACAGAGAGAGAGGGAGAGAGAGAGAGAGAATGATTGTGAATGTGGGTGTGTGTGACAGAGAGAGAGAGAGAATGATTGTGAATGTGTGTGTGTGTGTGACAGAGAGAGAGAGAGAGAGAGAGAATGATTGTGAATGTGGGTGGGGTTTTCTGGAACAGAGTAAGTGGAGTAAGTGACATCATTTCTTATGTCTCAGAACTAAGACGTCAAACAGGAACTGAGGGCCAGGACACATGCACACACTCTCTCTGCCACATACATTCTCTCTCTCTTCTGTCTGTCTGTCTCTCTCTCTCTTTGCCACATACATTCTCTCTCTCTTCTGTCTGTCTGTCTCTCTCTCTGTTACATACATTCACTCTCTCTTCTGTCTGTCTCTCTCTCTCTCTGCCACATACATTCACTCTCTCTTCTGTCTGTCTCTCTCTCTCTCTGCCACATACATTCACTCTCTCTTCTGTCTGTCTCTCTCTCTGCCACATCCATTCTCTCTCTCTTCTGTCTGTCTCTCTCTCTGCCACATACATTCACTCTCTCTTCTGTCTGTCTGTCTCTCTTTGCCACATCCATTCTCTCTCTCTTTTGTCTGTCTCTCTCTCTGCCACATGCATTCACTCTCTCTTCTGTCTGTCTCTCTCTCTCTGCCACATACATTCTCTCTTTCTTCTGCCTGTCACTCTCTCTGTGCCAGATACATTCTCTCTCTCTTCTGTCTGTTTCTCTCTCTGCCACATACATTCACTCTCTCTTCTGTCTCTCTCTGCAACATACATTCACTCTCTCTTCTGGCTGTCTCTCTCTCTCTGCCACATACATTCACTCTCTCTTCTGTCTGTCTCTCTCTCTCTGCCACATATATTCTCTCTCCTCTGTCTGTCTCTCTCTCTCTGCCACATTAATTCTCTCTCCTGTCTGTCTCTCTCTGCCACATTAATTCTCTCTCCTGTCTGTTTCTCTCTCTCAACCACATACATTCTCTTGTCTCCATCTGTCTGTCTCTTATGCTCACACAATACTGTGTATATGTGTATACATGGGTTGGTGTGTGGGAGAGGGGGTAATTAGTATAACAAGACTACCCCCCCCCATCCCCTCAAATCTGTACCAGATGACAGTAAGCCAGGCCATATGGGATTCACACACACATATACACGTACAGACACACACATGTGTGTGTGTGTGTGTGTGTGACATATGATGGCTGGTGTTATTTGACCTCATGTTTCTCCCAAAAATTGATCTCTTTCTCTCTCTCTCTCTCTCTCTCTCTCTCTCTCTCTCTAACGAGACAAGAAAAAATGTGCGTTACAACCAGTTCTATCCATTTGTGGAATCACTGGTTTTAAGAAAATGTTGATCTCATCTGTCTTTCACAGTGTGATAGGACTCACTGTAATCTGTTTACCCATTCAACGGCTTAAATAGTCTATGCTGAGCATGAATGACAGACCAACAGAGTTCTAACTCTCTCACTGTCTCTCATTCCTCTGTGTGTGTGTGTGTGTGTGTGTGTGGCTCTCTCTCACTCCATCTTTTAGACTTGATTTCAGCTCTCAGATTTTATATAAA
>NC_044501.1:1385606-1393106 GCF_902362185.1 Chanos chanos | reverse complement strand
TAAATGTTTACCATGTCTCACTTAGTGTAGCTCTGTCTTGTGTTGTTAACTTGTTTAATAGTCAGGGGCGAAAGGCTAGCTTATTATAAGGAAAATCATAGGCTCTTCTCCCCGCGTTCTCGTGTTCAGCTTGGCCAACACACGTTCTCCTTTTAGACATCCATGCAGGCCTCCTCAAAGGGATTTAGAGAGGAGAAAATGAGTTTGGAGAAAAAAAGACTGTCTAATTGATTTCTCATGCAAAATGACATGCCTCCATCTTGGCTTTCCCAGCTGTGCTCCCTAAAGGACACAGTGTGCAGTGAACGGCACTCCGGAGCGCCGCGGGGATAACGGAATGCTCCGCAAGGCAGGGACCTCACCAGACAAGACCGCTGACCTGTGGAGACGTGGCCACATTCTAACACGCGTGTGCGTGTGCGTGCGTCTGTGCGTGTGCGTGCGTCTGTGCGTGTGCGTGTGTCTGTGCGTGTGCGCGCGTGTCTGTGTGCGCGCGTGTCTGTGTGCGCATGTGTCTGTGTGCATGTGTCTGTGTGTGGGTGTATGCGTGTGTCTGTGTGTGGGTGTATGCATGTGTGTGCGTGTGTGTGGGTGTCTGCGTGTGTCTGTGTGTGTGCGTGTGTGGGTGTGTGCGTGTGTCTGTGTGTGTGCGTGTGTCTTTGTCTGTGCGTGTGCGTGTGCGTGTGTCTGTGCGTGTGCGTGCGTCTGTGTGTGTGCGTGCGTCTGTGTGTGTGCGTGCGTCTGTGTGTGTGCGCGCGTGTCTGTGTGCGCACGTGTCTGTGTGCGCGCGTGTCTGTGTGCGCGTGTGTCTGTGTGCGCGTGTGTCTGTGTGCGCGTGTGTCTGTGTGTGGGTGTATGCGGGTGTGTGCGTGTGTCTGTGTGTGTGCGTGTGTGGGTGTGTGCGTGTGTCTGTGTGTGCCCGTGGGTGCAGAGAGAGTTCTGTTGGTTGACACTGTATCCAACCTTTTCGGTTTGCAGAGAGAAGTGGTGTGTAATGTGTGTCCGTGCTTACTGCAGTGGTCTCTGTAACCCCCCCCCCCCCCCCCCCCCCCCCCACACACACACACACACACACTGACACAGATGATCAGGGGACTGTCGTCCTTCTATGTATTTTGGGTGGAGCAGTTGCTTTCCGTTGTCCTACATATTTGTGTGTTTGGTGACAAACACAACATGTTTGGTTGCGTTACATAGCAACTGACAAACAAAAACTAATGACACACTAACACATCTGGATGCAGTTTTTCCCCTAAAAACAGTGTGCGTTTGTATGTGCATGCATGTGTGTGTTTGTGTCTGTGTGTGTGTGTATAATGCATGTGTGTGTTTGTGTCTGTGTGTGTGTGTGTGTGTGTGTGTATAATGCATGTGTGTGTTTGTGTCTGTGTGTGTGTGTGTATAATGCATGTTTGTGTGTGTGTGTGTGTGTGTGTATAATGCATGTGTGTGTTTGTGTGTGTGTGTGTGTGTGTGTGTGTATAATGCATGTGTGTGTTTGTGTGTGTGTGTGTGTGTGTGTGTGTATAATGCATGTGTGTGTTTGTGTGTCTGTGTGTGTGTGTGTATAATGCATGTGTGTGTTTGTGTGTGTGGGGGGAGGGGGGTGAGAGAGAGAGAGAGAGAGAGATGTCAGAGTGCATATGTTGTTTGTATAATGCATGTGTGTTGTCTGTATAATGCATGTTTGTGTCTGTGTGTGTGCGTGTGTGTGTGTGTGAGAGAGAGAGACAGTCTGTATAATGCATGTATGTGTTTGTGTCTGTGTGTGTGTGTGTGTGTGTGTGTATAATGCATGTGTGTGTTGGTTTAGTTGACAGCTGTGAGAATGAGGACAAGGAGAGGGGATATAGAAGAACAGGGTTTAGATAGATGTAAAAACACGCACACACACACACACAGACAACCACAGAGACACAGGAACAGTGTTTTTTTTTTTTTTGCTAGGAGTGTAACGGTACGCCAAAGTCACGGTTCGGTTCGGTATCTCAGTTTTCAGGTCACGGTTCGGTACGGTCTCGGTATAGTGTAAAAACATGCAAAACATGAAATTTCCTTTTATTTAATATGAATTTACTTGCAAACTTATAACCTTGCACAAACGTGTAAACAGTGGCAAACTGGCCATAATTTCCAGTTTGCTCTCCACTCTGGTTTTTTTCCTTGTTCCGGTGATATTCACATTTGGATGATGATGTCTCGTGTTTGACGTACTGCCAGCGACGGACCCGATTTGGGTTGAACAATGCCGGCACGCTGCCCGCGTTTTATCTACCTGTTTCTACCCAGTGTTGCTGTAGTTCACTGGAAAACCAAAATGTTCCCAAACAGAGGACCTGAAGGATACGGGAGGACCCTCGAGCTCTGGCTTTGCAGTCGCCGTACTTATGAGGCTGTGTCACGTGCTAATTCGTTTGTTTCGTTAAGGAAACTGAGTTTTTAATTGTAGTTCCGCGTACAGTAACGTAGAAGAGAGGGCACACTGTACCTTGTCAAGTATCACCATCAGAGCATAAAAAAGTGATGTACATAATAACATGCGTGGTTACAGACAGACTATATTCACTTGGATCACAACGCACACCGGGCCGAACGTCCAAATATGTTACACCCCTAACACGAAATATACAGCCTGGCGTAACTTAAAATAGAATAATAATTTCATGACTTATGTGTTACAGTGTTAACTGTGAAATGAAAGATGAGTTTTTTTTTTTACATTAGTGACGTAACGAGAGCACAGCAGGCTGGACCTGGTTGGCAGTGACGGGGGGGGGGTTGAGGGGGGTGGGGGGCGAGGTTGCATTCTGTCTTCTGGAACCAGGACACGAGAGCGTGGAGGTTTGTATCGTGGTTTCGGTCTCGGTTTCAGAACCGTTACACCTTTATGAAGTACCCGGTATCAGACTGCAGATGTCTGTCTTTCTCGCTCTCCTTTTTCTCTCTGGCTCCCAGATTTCAAAATAAGCTTTCAAAACTAGTTAGAGTTTGGTAACATGAATGTCTTAGCTAGTACAAATGCAGGCTTTTTTTTCTGAATAGAAAGTCCCAAATATGTGCGCTGGTGAGCCGCCTTGATGCAGGTCATGAATGTGTTTAATGCGCAGTGCTGTGGTATCTTCCCGCTATGGTGCATCCCATAATGCGACGGATCAATGGAACAGCACCTCTTCTTTGTTTGCCCTCCTCAACCTCAGTCCCCTTCAGGCTGATCAGACCAGACCTCCTCCCTCAGGCTGATCAGCCTGAGGCAGGAGGTCTGGTCTGATCGACCTCCTCCTTCAGGCTGATCAGACCAGACCTCCTCCTTCAGGCTGATCAGACCAGACCTCCTCCTTCCTCGGGCTGATCAGACCAGACCTCCTCCTTTAGGCTCACCAGACCGGACCTCCTCCCTCAGGCTGATCAGACCGGACCTCCTCCCTCAGGCTGATCAGACCAGACCTCCTCCCTCAGGCTGATCAGACCGGACCTCCTCCCTCAGGCTGATCAGACCGGACCTCCTCCCTCAGGCTGATCAGACCAGACCTCCTCCTTCAGGCTGATCAGACCAGACCTCCTCCTTTAGGCTGATCAGACCGGACCTCCTCCTTTAGGCTGATCAGACCGGACCTCCTCCTTTAGGCTGATCAGACCGGACCTCCTCCCTCGGGCTGATCAGACCGGACCTCCTCCCTCGGGCTGATCAGACCAGACCTCCTCCCTCGGGCTGATCAGACCAGACCTCCTCCTTTAGGCTGATCAGACCGGACCTCCTCCTTTAGGCTGATCAGACCGGACCTCCTCCTTTAGGCTGATCAGACCAGACCTCCTCCCTCGGGCTGATCAGACCAGACCTCCTCCCTCGGGCTGATCAGACCAGACCTCCTCCTTCAGGCTGATCAGACCAGACCTCCTGCCTCAGGCTGATCAGACCAGACCTCCTCCTTCAGGCTGATCAGACCAGACCTCCTCCCTCTGGCTGATCAGACCAGACCTCCTCCTTCAGGCTGATCAGACCAGACCTCCTCCTTCAGGCTGATCAGACCAGACCTCCTCCTTTAGGCTGATCAGACCAGACCTCCTCCCTCGGGCTGATCAGACCGGACCTCCTCCTTTAGGCTGATCAGACCAGACCTCCTCCTTCAGGCTGATCAGACCAGACCTCCTCCTTCAGGCTGATCAGACCAGACCTCCTCCCTCAGGCTGATCAGACCAGACCTCCTCCTTCCTGGAGACTCCAACACCTTCCTTACGTTTTTTTTTTATAAAGTATTGATCTGTAGTGTCTATCCATAGAGTCCATTCCTCACCACTAATACCATCATTGGCTCCTTTTAAAGGCGTTCTCTGAGGTAGTCCCACCCCCCTCAAACGGACCACTACCATCATTGGCTCCTTTTAAAGGCGTTCTCTGAGGTAGTCCCACCCCCCTCAGACGGACCACTACCATCATTGGCTCCTTTTAAAGGCGTTCCCTGAGGTAGTCCCCACCCCCCAGACGGACCCACAACAAATTCAGTGTATGTGTTTTCCCCCCAGCATCCACTTTAGTGAAGAATAAGTAATGTATCTTGGAGAACTGAACCTCGATGCCCTGTGTGTGTGTGTGTGTGTGTGTGTGTGTGTGTGTGTGTGTGTGAGGAAGTGGTCCTTGTTGTCGTGTGTGTGTGTGTGTGTGTGTGTGTGTGTGTGTGTGTGTGTGTGTGTGTGTATGAGGAAGTGATCCTCATTGTCCTATGTGTTTGTGTGCCGGCACGCAGACAGACAGATTCAAAATGCCGACATACAGACAGGTTGAAGAAACTCATTTGTCTCATTCGCCACTGACTTCTTAAATAACTCTAGGCTGTACTTATCTCCGTTTACTTCGTCTTTTAGGACTTTTATGGAGTTTAATGTTGTTTTATTGTTTATTTATCTTTTATATAGTGGTTTTATTACATAGTTTATTATTGTCGTCTGATGTTGAGTGAATGACGTTGTTTGCGCCTCAGCTTGTCCCACGGGGACAATAACGATATCCCTGACCCCTGACCCCTGACCTCAGCAGGTAACTCACAGATCGTCTCTTTGTTAAAACAATAGTGCTTGTTTAAAACATTTATTATTATTATTATTATTATTATTATTATTATTATTATTATTATTATTATTATTGCCTCTAAATTCTTTGTTGTGTCCCTTCAGAACAAAGCATTGAATGAATGGCAGCGGACAGTACTCTAACACAGACAGTACTCTAACACAGACAGTACTCTAACACAGACAGTATTCTAACACAGACAGTACTCTAACACAGACAGTATTCTAACACAGACAGTACTCTAACACAGACAGTATTCTAACACAGACAGTATTCTAACACAGACAGTATTCTAACACAGACAGTACTCTAACACGGACAGTATTCTAACACAGACAGTACTCTAACACAGACAGTATTCTAACACAGACAGTATTCTAACACAGACAGTATTCTAACACAGACAGTACTCTAACACGGACAGTACTCTAACACGGACAGTATTCTAACGCGGACAGTATTCTAACGCGGACAGTACTCTCACGCGGACAGTACTCTCACGCGGACAGTACTCTCACGCGGACAGTACTCTCACGCAGACAGTACTCTCACGCAGACAGTACTCTAACGCAGACAGTACTCTAACGCGGACAGTACTCTAACGCGGACAGTACTCTAACGCGGACAGTACTCTAACGCGGACAGTATTCTAACACAGACAGTATTCTAACACAGACAGTATTCTAACGCAGACAGTACTCTAATGCTAAACGCAGAAACTGACCCAGCTTTTCAAACAGAGCACATGACACTGTTGACTGATGGCTGTGGTGTGTGTGTGTGTGTGTGTGTGTGTGTGTGTGTGTGTGTGTGTGTGTTTGTTGTGTGTTTTAAACAGAGCAAAGGGCCTGATGGCTCTGTTGTGAGTGGTGTGTGTGTGTGTGTGTGTGAGTGCTGTGTGTTTTAAACAGAGCACAGGGCCTATTGGCTCTGTTGTGAGTGTTGTGTGTGTGTGTGGGTGAGTGTTGTGTGTTTTAAACAGACTGATGGCTCTCTTGTGAGTGAAGTGCAGGGATTTGAATGAGGGTTGTGCATAAAGTTTGAGAGGGTTTGATTTTTTTTGGTGGTGGTGTTTGTGAAGTGTATAAAGTTTGAGAGGGTTTGATTTTTTTGGTGGTGATGTTTGTGAAGTGTGTAAAGTTTGAGAGGGTTTGATTTTTTTGGTGGTGATGTTTGTGAAGTGTGTAAAGATTGAGAGGGTTTGATTTTTTTGGTGGTGATGTTTGTGAAGTGTATAAAGTTTGAGAGGGTTTGATTTTTTTGGTGGTGATGTTTCTAAAGTGTATAAAGTTTGAGAGGGTTTGATGTTTTTGGTGGTGATGTTTCTAAAGTGTATAAAGTTTGAGAGGGTTTGATTTTTTTGGTGGTGGTGTTTGTGAAGTGTATAAAGTTTGAGAGGGTTTGATTTTTTTGGTGGTGATGTTTGTGAAGTGTATAAAGTTTGAGAGGGTTTGATTTTTTTGGTGGTGATGTTTGAGAGGGTTTGATTTTTTTGGTGGTGATGTTTGTGAAGTGTATAAAGATTGAGAGGGTTTGATTTTTTTGGTGGTGATGTTTGTGAAGTGTATAAAGATTGAGAGGGTTTGATTTTTTTGGTGGTGATGTTTGTGAAGTGTATAAAGTTTGAGAGGGTTTGATTTTTTTGGTGGTGGTGTTTGTGAAGTGTATAAAGTTTGAGAGGGGGCTGATTTTTTTGGTGGTGTTTGTGAGTGTGGAACGTCCCCCTTTGGGTCGGGCCTTGGGCTGCGGTTAGAGCATGTGGCAGATGTCCAGCTGCAGTGTGTCTCTCTGTCTGATTTGGCTCTTTTCTGATTCTCTGTCTCAAAGGAAAGGGTTTTTTTGTGATTCTGTGCCTTAAAGGGTTTTTTGTGATTCTGTACCTTAAAGGGGTTTTTTGTGATTCTGTACCTTAAAGGGGTTTTTTGTGATTTTGTGGCTTACTAAATGATTTTGTTTCCCCAGTTCTGAAGAGTGGAGGAAAAGTCCCTCAGACGACCTTCCAGTGGATTGCAAACACAGCGACAATAGCGAGATCTTGCTGGACTAGTATGACTCAGTGAAATGTCTTTAGACATTTAAACGTCAAAAATCACCAACCAATCAGCCCACGCTCCTCTGCCTTAAGCCCCTCCTCCTCACTGCCAGGTACCAGCTGCACCCTGTTCACCCCTTGCTGCTGCTCTCAGGATGGGGCTGATCGACCGGGACGAAGATGACATGCCAGGCTGCCACTTCAATCGCACCGTCAGGTTCTTCTACGAGGCCAGTGGAAAGAACATCACCACCTTCTGGAGGGCGAGAGATTATGTGGTGGTCACTCTCGGTCTGACCGTCTGCATTATAGTGATTTTGGCCAATATCATGGTCATGACGGCCATCTTCATTAACCGACGCTTTCACTTCCCCATCTACTACCTGCTGGGCAACCTTGCGGC
>NC_044501.1:1355606-1375606 GCF_902362185.1 Chanos chanos | reverse complement strand
AATATGTCTCAATCCATAAAATAAAACAAAACTAAAGAAAATACAGAGCACCTCACATTTTTCTTCTATGTCAGCTCTCTGGGGCACTGGTCAGGAAAACCTCTGAGGTGTAAAATCAGTGAGGTTGCATGACAGAGAACCCTGATTGGCTGTAATAAGAATGTAAATCTCCATGATCTCACACAGTGCAGTGGGCAGCATTCCTTGCGCCCAGGGGGCATTGAGGTTAAGTGCCTTGCCCAAGGGCACACAGCCGTGGACGTCAGTCTAGACCATAGCAGCACCAACAGACTGCAGGACAGGACTGGATGAACAGAGGAATAAAAGGATGATAAAAAGAAAAATGACAGAAAGGGGCTCTTCGTTCTGTGTAATGTCCATTAATAGGCCATCGAACTAAATTGTATCGTGCCAAAGCTGAAACCATGTCTTGTGCATATACACAGTTGTGTTCATGACTCTTACTGCTGCCTCTTCCATACCTCTGCCCCCCCCCCCCCCTCCTCCCTCCTCTCAGCAGGCAGCCAACAGCCCTGATGCCGTCATGGAGCTGAAGTCAAACGGCAACGAAGAGAATCGTCTGGACTCCTCTGAGATCTGAGCCACACCCTGGATTTGGTCCGGTTCAGTTTTATACAAATCAGATGATATTTTTAGTTTGTCCAGCCCTGGAACACGTGACTTTAATTATTTATTTAACGTTGTTGTACAGTACTTTAATAACCTCGACCTGTCGGTAGATGGAAGATTATTTTAAGACTGAAGTGTCCACTGCCATCATCCGCAGACTGCTAATGTTAAAATCCTGCTTCATTTGAATGGAAATCAAAGACTAATCCAGCATAGACGGTGCTAATCCAGCTCCACATCAGAGTGTTCCAGTCAGAAAAGGTGTCTGGAGACCAGCCCTGAAACGTTCCACGTGTCTCCATTTCACAGCACAGGCGATGCAATGAAACCCTGGGTTTGGATTCTCTGTGTGCGTGCGTGCGTGTGTGCGCGTGCATGTTCGTGTCTCAGTCATTCTCATTGGGCTGGTACGTAGTGTTTTCTCCCAGAACGCCCAGCATTGTGTCACGTGTGCATGAAACAGCGAGGATGTAGCGTTTGATCCTCGCACACGTTGCTTTAGTCATCTCTAAATCGTGAGGGATTCGGCTTTTTCTGTTCCAGTCTCTGTACTCTGTGCTAACTTATAGCAGAGCAGGAAATGCAAACGGACGACCCGAAACTCTGTTTTCCTTGAATGCTGATATGAATGGACAGATCGGTGGATGCTCGTAAAAAAATTCTGTCTCCTCATTCATCCAGGCAGGACCAATCACAGAGTAGGATCTCAGTGGACCAGTCTGGAACCGTCGTTGCACGACGGAACAGAAATTTCATTGGGTGCAATAATTTTTATGTTTAAAAAGAGGATTTTTGGGGAGTAAGTTCTCTTTTTTTGTCATGTCACTGGACTTATTGTTCGCACCCATGCATTATTAATTTGCTGAAACGAATGCTCCCATGAAAAAGCAGTTTAAATAAACACAAATAAGCTTTCCATTCATCAATGGTGCGGTCGCACTGTACAATGACCAGGGACTGTTCATTGTTGCTCCCAAGTGTCAACACGGGAAGCCTATTTCTCATCTGAAATAAAATCATATTTTGTGTTAAGCAGTGTGTTGGTGATACACGTGTGTGTGTGCACAACCTGTATGGAAATATTCGCCTTTGTTGTTGACAGTGCGAATCAGTCAGGTTGTTAATCCATGCTATTGAATCTTGCTGAATGCGTGATAGACGCCAGCTTTAATAGCTGTTGAGTACTCAGTGAGAATTCAGATGTGACAATAGCATAATGGTGTATTATTAAGTATAAGTAATTACGTTACGCAGTAGTGTCAATGAATAGCCTAAAACGGGACGGAGTCAAGAATGACACCAACGAAACAAAACGCTATGAACACTGTGTGGTTTAACACTTTAACACAGTAAGCCTTACAACGTAAATAAACATGGAGGCAAACTTTGCACATTTTACAAAATCGCTTTTTTTTATATATATTTACAACAATCTTTCTTTTATGTACATAATACAAGTTTAGACGTTCATGGTTTGCAATGGCGTTTGGTTATGGAAGTTAATTCAATAAGCCCGTGACGAACAGAAAGGTAAAGAGAGAAAGCCGGATGTGTCCTCCATATTGGCGGAGTGATGGGTCGCGCGGGAGCCACCTGTGGGAAGGTAACGACATTTTGACGTAATCACTGGTTTAGCCCGGAGAGTACAGCTTAGAATCACATCAGTATGACCGAGAGCTGGCATCATTTTAAACACCAGGGACGACAGCTGATGCCCACTGAGGGAACAAAAAAACACAACAGATTTTTACAAGCAGATAACGCACAAAATCTCTGTATGTCCCGCTTTCAACAGTTCCTTGATGAATGCTAGGTCGCGTGAACACAGAATGAAGTTATCGTACATGGGTTATATGTAAACAGACACAAAGATACGTCGATCAGTGAATGGAAAAAATATACAAATAACACCTGGAATGCTTAAAATGTTCTCTTACACACACATGCCTTACAGAACCTCACCGTCACCCGTCAGAACAGGGAGAACTTCTTCGGAGGGTGGAGCTCTTTCTTCGTATTGTTTAGTGAAAGTCTCTTTAATAACAGCGACGTCTTGTGGCTGTCTCCTTGTGACAGTCTCTTTAGAAGCTGAGGTTCTTTCCGATTTTTGTCGTGTGATAGACCTTTCAACGAAAATGACTTTTGCTGGGTGTCTCCTACTCCAAGACCCCTCAGGGGAAGGAAAGTTTTCTTTTTCTTCCTCCTCTCTGTAGGCGACAGCGCCCTTTCGAGGCGCTTCAAGGAAAGAACACTTTTCAAATCAGGCTCCTTTTTCTTTCCCAAACCAAAGAGTGTTTTTCTGGAGGAAGACACTCCCATTTTAATCTGTAGATAAACACACAGTAAACCTTTCTAATACTAGACGATACCTCCCCCCAAAAATCAGATATTTCAAACACTTGATATAAACATGCTTTTTTTTTTTTTTTTTAACAAAACATGGCCACACCATCAGGATAAATAGATGACACTGACTTGATCTATTTGTTGTTGTCACCATCTGTAAGAGCCACTGCGTGTGTACAATACAAATCAATGGTTTGTATCATAAAGCTGAGTTAGTGGAGCTAATCCCTGATCAGATCTCAGTTTTAGACTCAAACGATCTCTGGCGTTAATGACAGGAAGACCCTGACAATGCTGTACCGACACACACACTTACACACACACACACTCACACTCCACACATACACTCACACTCCACACATACACACACACACACACACACACTCACACTCCACACATACACACACTCCACACACACACTCCACACACACACTCACACACTCCACACACACACACACACACTGCTTTCACAACTAGTCACTACACTGACTGACACATACAGACACTTACACACACACACACTCACACACACTCAACACACACACTACACACACACACACTCACACTCAGACTCACACACACTCCACACACACACACACTCACACTCCACACACACACACATACACACACTGCTTTCACAACTAGTCACTACACTGACACACACAGACACGTACTTACACAACTACTCATTTTACCTACACACACATACTCACTCAAACACACACTCACACAATGCTCTCCTCACTGACACACACATACTCACTCAAACACACACTCACACAATGCTCTCCTCACTGACACACACATACTCACTCAAACACACACTCACACAATGCTCTCCTCACTCAAACACACACATACTCACTCAAACACACACTCACACAATGCTCTCCTCACTCAAACACACACATACTCACTCAAACACACACTCACACAATGCTCTCCTCACTCAAACACACACATACTCACTCAAACACACACTCACACAATGCTCTCCTCACTGACACACACATACTCACTCAAACACACACTCACACAATGCTCTCCTCACTCAAACACACACATACTCACTCAAACACACACTCACACAATGCTCTCCTCACTGACACACACATACTCACTCAAACACACACTCACACAATGCTCTCCTCACTCAAACACACACATACTCACTCAAACACACACTCACACAATGCTCTCCTCACTCAAACACACACATACTCACTCAAACACACACTCACACAATGCTCTCCTCACTGACACACACATACTCACTCAAACACACACTCACACAATGCTCTCCTCACTCAAACACACACATACTCACTCAAACACACACTCACACAATGCTCTCCTCACTGACACACACATACTCACTCAAACACACACTCACACAATGCTCTCCTCACTGACACACACATACTCACTCAAACACACACTCACACAATGCTCTCCTCACTGACACACACATACTCACTCAAACACACACTCACACAATGCTCTCCTCACTCAAACACACACATACTCACTCAAACACACACTCACACAATGCTCTCCTCACTCAAACACACACATACTCACTCAAACACACACTCACACAATGCTCTCCTCACTCAAACACACACATACTCACTCAAACACACACTCACACAATGCTCTCCTCACTCAAACACACACATACTCACTCAAACACACACTCACACAATGCTCTCCTCACTGACACACACACACTCACTCAAACACACACTCACACAATGCTCTCCTCACTCAAACACACACATACTCACTCAAACACACACTCACACAATGCTCTCCTCACTCAAACACACACATACTCACTCAAACACACACTCACACAATGCTCTGCTCACTCAAACACACACATACTCACTCAAACACACACTCACACAATGCTCTGCTCACTGACACACACATACTCACTCAAACACACACTCACACAATGCTCTCCTCACTGACACACACATACTCACTCAAACACACACTCACTCTAACACAACTATTACACAAACAAATACACACCTACACACACACACATGGACACTAACATACATACAGAAAAACACTCTTAAACGATCACACACGTTCTTTACACACACAAGAATACTCACGTTGGCTGTACCACACTTAAAGACAGACACAGACAAATGAAAAGTTTCCTGGTCTTTCACATGTCTAAATATACATCCACTCAGAAGTTCTAGAAAAACTCTACTCACTGCCTTCTCAGACAAACAGGTTAAACTGCATTCAGAGCGTTCTCTAGTTAATGACCCCGTCACATGACATGGCCCTCACGCACCGCAGATCACAGTCATGACACTACACAAGTGTTCTGTCAAACATGCTTTATCATCCAAACACTGTCATCAAAAAGGCCGATTAATGACAAACCCCAGTCAGTGAATGCTTTATTATCCAAACACTGTCATCAAAAAGGCCGATTAATGACAAACCCCAGTCAGTGAATGCTTTATCATCCAAACACTGTCATCAAAAAGGCCGATTAATGACAACCCCCAGTCAGTGAATGCTTTATCATCCAAACACTGTCATCAAAAAGGCCGATTAATGACAAACCCCAGTCAGTGAATGCTTTATCATCCAAACACTGTCATCAAAAAGGCCGATTAATGACACCCCCCGGTCAGTGAATGCCTCATCATCCAAACACTGTCATCAAAAAGGCCGATTAATACACCCCCCAGTCAGTGAATGCTTTATCATCCAAACACTGTCATCAAAAAGGCCGATTAATGACAACCCCCCAGTCAGTGAATGCTTTATCATCCAAACACTGTCATCAAAAAGGCCGATTAATGACAACCCCCCAGTCAGTGAATGCTTTATCATCCAAACACTGTCATCAAAAAGGCCGATTAATGACAACCCCCAGTCAGTGAATGCTTTATCATCCAAACACTGTCATCAAAAAGGCCGATTAATGACAAACCCCAGTCAGTGAATGCTTTATCATCCAAACACTGTCATCAAAAAGGCCGATTAATGACAACCCCCCAGTCAGTGAATGCTTTATCATCCAAACACTGTCATCAAAAAGGCCGATTAATGACACCCCCCAGTCAGTGAATGCCTCATCATCCAAACACTGTCATCAAAAAGGCCGATTAATGACAAACCCCAGTCAGTGAATGCTTTATCATCCAAACACTGTCATCAAAAAGGCCGATTAATGACAACCCCCAGTCAGTGAATGCTTTATCATCCAAACACTGTCATCAAAAAGGCCGATTAATGACACCCCCCAGTCAGTGAATGCCTCATCATCCAAACACTGTCATCAAAAAGGCCGATTAATGACAAACCCCGGTCAGTGAATGCCTCATCATCCAAACACTGTCATCAAAAAGGCCGATTAATGACAACCCCCCCGGTCAGTGAATGCTTTATCATCCAAACACTGTCATCAAAAAGGCCGATTAATGACAACCCCCCGTTAGTAAATGCTTTATCATCCAAACACTGTCATCAAAAAGGCCGATTAATGACACCCCCCAGTCAGTGAATGCTTTATCATCCAAACACTGTCATCAAAAAGGCCGATTAATACACCCCCCCCCCCTCGTTAGTAAATGCTTTATCATCCAAACGCTGTCATCAAAAAGGCCGATTAATACACCCCCCCCCTCCCCCTCGTTAGTAAATGCCTCATCATCCAAACACTGTCATCAAAAAGGCCGATTAATGACACCCCCCCCCCCCCCCCCCCGTTAGTAAATGCTTTATCATCCAAACGCTGTCATCGATTAATGACCCCCCCCCCCCCCCGCCCAAGTGAGTAAATTACACACTGTCATTATGAATGATTGATATCATGGTCTATCAAAACATATTAGCAATACATAGGCCTCATATCTGGGACGTATCTTATGAGACTAGATACTGAAATAATCTACGTATTCTACAGGTCTGTTATTCCCAAACTTTTTTCATTATAATTCACAACACACATAACCGCAATCACAAATAATCACAAATCTTCTAGATGAAAATAGTTTGCGTGAAGTTCTACATTGCAATGCACTGTGGTCCCCAACAATTCTCAAGGATCCATAGTTGCCAGAGAAGGTCTTTGGAAAACACAAGTGTGTTTTAAAAGCAAAAGCAAAAATATAAAAGTTACATTTTCTCACGCAGAGACAAAAAAAGGATCTCTTTCGGGATTTGAGTTCAGTTTCAGTAACGGTGCTGACATACAGTCAGATGTGGGAAACAGTCTGAGAAACAAAGCAAACCCTTCCATTTGAATAATCAGATCATATTTTCTTTAGACTGTTTATGTCATCGCCAAAACAGAACAGATAACTGTCCAGTGTTTTGAGCATCTGAAATGGTTGTTGATATTTCCTGAAAATCGAGAGTTGACTGATGGTCGTCCTGATTCCGCGCCCTCTTCACGGACTCTGAATTCGAATGGACCCAGGACCCAGCACGGCAAACCGGGGAAACAAGGGCTCCCTGTCTTCGATGAAGAACGTGTGGATATAGTTCAGCGAGTTATCAGATGATACTTCATAAAAGGAGAGAGTCCCCTCTGGATGGTCCAGAAACATCCCAATTTCCCCACATTTTATTTTTGCGTTGTTTATTAACAGTGACTCTGCTGGCAGTGATCTGCCTAATGTAGAGCCAGAGTCATAGCTGTAGGCAGTCCAGAACTCCTGAAAGCGTCCCTTATTCTTCCAGTATCTCATCCCAATTTCCACAATCCCCGTCCACTCAAACTGCCAGTAAAACCGACCGTCTGAGAGCCCTGGGTGGTCTGTCCTCACACACTCTTCTTCCCACTGATCAATAGACTCCTGAGATTTAAATTCAGAAACTCCAAGGTCATGAGCGTCTGTGAATAAAGAGGAGTGATTGGGTAAACATGTGAAATAAATAAGTCAGTAAATAAATAAATAAAGATTATTTAACACAGACGCACGGACATGAGTGTAACCAGAATCTCTGGTAGGAATGTAGATGTGGGTGAAAAGGAGATCTATCTGTGTTCAGACGATGCTGTGAAAACCACCTACGAATAAACATTCCTCTGAGCAATGTTATTTCTCATGCCGCCTGTTACTCTAACGCCTCAGTTACCTGTTACTCTAACGCCTCAGTTACCTGTTACTCTAATGCCTCAGTTACCTGTTACTCTAACGCCTCAGTTACCTGTTACTCTAACGCCTCAGTTACCTGTTACTCTAACGCCTCAGTTACCTGTTACTCTAACGCCTCAGTTACCTGTTACTCTAACGCCTCAGTTACCTGTTACTCTAATGCACCAGTTACCTGTTACTCTAACGCCTCAGTTACCTGTTACTCTAACGCCTCAGTTACCTGTTACTCTAACGCCTCAGTTACCTGTTACTCTAACACCTCAGTTACCTGTTACTCTAACGCCTCAGTTACCTGTTACTCTAACACCTCAGTTACCTGTTACTCTAACGCCTCAGTTACCTGTTACTCTAACGCCTCAGTTACCTGTTACTCTAACGCCTCAGTTACCTGTTACTCTAATGCCTCAGTTACCTGTTACTCTAATGCCTCAGTTACCTGTTACTCTAACGCCTCAGTTACCTGTTACTCTAACGCCTCAGTTACCTGTTACTCTAACGCCTCAGTTACCTGTTACTCTAACGCCTTCAGTTACCTGTTACTCTAATGCCTCAGTTACCTGTTACTCTAACGCCTCAGTTACCTGTTACTCTAACGCCTCAGTTACCTGTTACTCTAATGCACCAGTTACCTGTTACTCTAATGCCTCAGTTACCTGTTACTCTAATGCACCAGTTACCTGTTACTCTAATGCCTCAGTTACCTGTTACTCTAATGCACCAGTTACCTGTTACTCTAATGCCTCAGTTACCTGTTACTCTAACGCATCAGTTACCTGTTACTCTAACGCCTCAGTTACCTGTTACTCTAATGCCTCAGTTACCTGTTACTCTAACGCCTCAGTTACCTGTTACTCTAATGCCTCAGTTACCTGTTACTCTAACGCCTCAGTTACCTGTTACTCTAACGCCTCAGTTACCTGTTACTCTAACGCCTCAGTTACCTGTTACTCTAACGCATCAGTTACCTGTTACTCTAACGCATCAGTTACCTGTTACTCTAACGCCTCAGTTACCTGTTACTCTAATGCATCAGTTACCTGTTACTCTAATGCCTCAGTTACCTGTTACTCTAATGCACCAGTTACCTGTTACTCTAATGCACCAGTTACCTGTTACTCTAATGCCTCAGTTACCTGTTACTCTAATGCACCAGTTACCTGTTACTCTAACGCCTCAGTTACCTGTTACTCTAACGCCTCAGTTACCTGTTACTCTAACGCCTTCAGTTACCTGTTACTCTAATGCCTCAGTTACCTGTTACTCTAACGCCTCAGTTACCTGTTACTCTAACGCCTCAGTTACCTGTTACTCTAATGCACCAGTTACCTGTTACTCTAATGCCTCAGTTACCTGTTACTCTAATGCACCAGTTACCTGTTACTCTAATGCCTCAGTTACCTGTTACTCTAATGCACCAGTTACCTGTTACTCTAATGCCTCAGTTACCTGTTACTCTAACGCATCAGTTACCTGTTACTCTAACGCCTCAGTTACCTGTTACTCTAACGCCTCAGTTACCTGTTACTCTAATGCCTCAGTTACCTGTTACTCTAACGCCTCAGTTACCTGTTACTCTAATGCCTCAGTTACCTGTTACTCTAACGCCTCAGTTACCTGTTACTCTAACGCCTCAGTTACCTGTTACTCTAACGCCTCAGTTACCTGTTACTCTAACGCATCAGTTACCTGTTACTCTAACGCATCAGTTACCTGTTACTCTAACGCCTCAGTTACCTGTTACTCTAATGCATCAGTTACCTGTTACTCTAATGCCTCAGTTACCTGTTACTCTAATGCACCAGTTACCTGTTACTCTAATGCACCAGTTACCTGTTACTCTAATGCCTCAGTTACCTGTTACTCTAATGCACCAGTTACCTGTTACTCTAACGCCTCAGTTACCTGTTACTCTAATGCACCAGTTACCTGTTACTCTAATGCACCAGTTACCTGTTACTCTAATGCACCAGTTACCTGTTACTCTAATACCTCAGTTACCTGTTACTCTAATACCTCAGTTACCTGTTACTCTAACGCCTCAGTTACCTGTTACTCTAACGCCTCAGTTACCTGTTACTCTCATCTCAACAGAAAACTAACACTGGATACAGTTAAACACAATCAGTCAGATGTGTCTGAATGAACCTGGACTAAAGAAAACTAACACTGGATACAGTTAAACACAATCAGTCAGATGTGTCTGAATGAACCTGGACTAAAGAAAACTAACACTGGATACAGTTAAACACAATCAGTCAGATGTGTCTGAATGAACCTGGACTAAACGTGTGAAGACCCCACAGGGGGCCTGACTACGCCCGAGTTACAGCTATACAGTCCAGTAGGTCCCTGAGATCTCATCACCTGACAGTAAAGACAAGACGTTTCATATGATAGGCCACAGGCCACGACACCAGATTAAATCTATGACCTCCTCAAAATTTTATTGTTCATGTTTTCAGTGTAAGATCACAGCAGGATTGGAGTATTGTAATTTCATTTAGCATTTAATTCTCTCTCTATTCAACATGTGCATGTTCAACTTCGTCATCTATTTTATATTTTTTTTTTACTTACATTTTTTGAGCTGTGGCCGAAGTCTGGATTCTCCACAACAGTCTAACCTGGAGAACATGGAGAGAGTGATACAGTAATGAATGTGTGACCTGGAGAACATGGAGAGAGTGATACAGTAATGAATGTATGACCTGGAGAACATGAAAACAGTGATACAGTGATGAATGTATGACCTGGAGAACATGGAGAGAGTGATACAGTAATGAATGTGTGACCTGGAGAACATGAAGAGAGTGATACAGTAATGAATGTGTGACCTGGAGAACATGAAGAGAGTGATAAAGTGATGAATGTATGACCTGGAGAACATGAAGAGAGTGATACAGTAATGAATGTGTGACCTGGAGAACATGAAGAGAGTGATACAGTAATGAATGTATGACCTGGAGAACATGAAGAGAGTGATACAGTAATGAATGTATGACCTGGAGAACATGAAGAGAGTGATACAGTAATGAATGTATGACCTGGAGAACATGAAGAGAGTGATACAGTAATGAATGTATGACCTGGAGAACATGAAGAGAGTGATACAGTAATGAATGTATGACCTGGAGAACATGGAGAGAGTGATACAGTAATGAATGTATAGCTTGTGTGGGTGTCGACTGACGCCTATGGAACTAAAAAGTTAAGGGCATGTCTGAGACATAACAACAGCATCTGAGATCTGAAGAACTAAACGTCTCTGAAAACGAATGACCACATCTAGAGATTTTGTGTTAAGCTGGTTTTTATTTAAATTTGTCAGGCCACAATGGTGCACCTCCATTGTATCATTTGATCAAAGATTAACTGATCAATAAGGATTTCCATTTGCTGTCGTAAATTTTTCTACTGTTCTGATATTAAGGGCAAAAAGAGATTCCAGAGAACAAACAGGTTTATCATTGCTAGCATGCTATACCAGAGTAGGAGGGGCTGTCATGAAGAAAAGTTCATTATTAAAACACACACGTATAGCATCCACAAAATAATGAACATGATTACAAACGTAAATGACCCATTTACGTGGCTTTAGTCCCACGGTAGGACTGGAGTGTCACAAATACTCCAGTTTTCAGTATATTAACCACGGTTCATTCAGTCATTCTCTACTTACTTGAGTGTCTCCAGTTTACAGCGTGGATCCTCCAGTTTAGCAGAGAGCAGCTTCACTCCTGAGTCTCCTGGATGATTGTAGCTCAGATCCAGCTCTCTCAGGTGTGAGGGGTTTGAACTCAGAGCTGAAGCCAGAGAAGAACAGCCTTCCTCTGTCACTAAACAGCCAGATAGTCTACAGAGAGAGAGAGAGAGAGAGAGAGAGAGAGATAGAGAGAGAGAGAGAAATGAAGTTTATCTTCATGAAAAGCTTTGACAGCTACATGAAAAGAGTCATTTAATGTGTGTGAAAAAATGGATATTTTCATTCACTGCTGTATTATATTTTAATGAGCATTATGTAACAAACATTTATTATTTGGAATATATTTCTTCGTACTTTGGAAAGAAAAGGTTTGGAAGAACAAAGTCCAAAGAAACATTAAGTCAGAGAACCAAACAGCCAAACACGGAATATTTTCAACACTCCAAGGAACTAAATTATCATCACCCCAACTTCTGAAGCACACAGTGTGGATTCTCTAGTCCAGCCGAGAGGAGCTTCACTCCTGCATCCTGAAGGTCATTACTGCTCAGATCCAGCTCTTTAAGCACAGAGTGAGTAAACAGGACCGGAGCCAAACAGTCACAAGCCTTCACTGAGAGATGACATTCTCTTAGCCTGGATTGGGACGTAAAAAAAAAAAAAGAGTTATGATACGTACACATGGTTTTATTACAGCATCCCACAGATACAGTGCATGCTGATGCTCTTAAACCTTGAGGTAAATTTCACATAAACATCTGTTTTTGTTTTTCTTTCTAGTTCTTTCTTTTTTTACCTCAGACTCTGTATCTGACAGCGTGGACTCAGGAATCCATCACAGAGCAGTTTCACTCCCTCCTCTCCGATCCCGTTGCAGCTCAGATCCAGTTCTTTCAGGTGAGAGTCTGGGAGTACTGAGGCCAGTGTAGCACAGGACTTCTCAGTGAGCAGACAGCATATGAGCCTGTTAAGATACAAAAAAATGAAAACTTTAAAAATAAAGTCCTTTACGCCATCCAACAGGCCCTTTAACAACGCGCATTTGGAAAACATAGCAACGTTAGACACCGCTGATGTATTAACTAATGAGCCAAAGAATGGTCCCCCGTGTTCTTCCAGTCAATGCTGTGCTTCATATGTGTCTCTGAACAGGTATTGTAAATGATAATATTGTTTAGAGACCTTACTTCTACAACGATAAACATTTTACCTTAATGTCTCCAGCTCACAACAACCGAGCTGAAGAAAGATCTTCTCAACTCCGGTATCTGCCAGGCTGCTGTAGCTAAGATCCAATTTCCTTAACTGAGCATCTGGCTGCAGCTGATTCACCAAAAGTTCAAAGGTGTCAGGAGAGAGACGAACCCGTATGCTAAGAGTGAGTGAGAGACATAGCATCACAGAAGGTTAATAGAACCCTACAGAAAAATAAATAAATGAAATAGTACACACACACACACACACATATATATATATATACACATACATATAGTACATAAAACACTCATAAACTCTACATACACAGCCTTTCGGCAGTTCTTCATAGCTGGGATCAGCCTCCGTTTGCCCTCTCCTGATGTGTTGAATTTCCTCAGGTCAAGTTCATCGTGCGGCTCCTCTGACATTTGCATCATGTATGCCAGTGCTGAACATTCTCCTGCTGACGGTCTCTGCTTTCGCAGGTTTTCACCGCTCATAAACCTCTGGATCTCCTCATTCAAAGAATTGTCATTCAGTTCGGCCAGGCAGTGAAGGAGGTTAACGCATCGCTCTGGAGAGAGTAATCTTTTTTTATCCCTGAGCCGGTATTTTATATAACATATTGTCCTTTGCACACTATCTTGATCTCTCTCGGTCTCCATCAGGAACTGCTTCAGTAGTTTGTGATTAGCCTCCAGTGAGAGGCCAAGAAGGAAACGGAGGAAGAGATCCAAGTGCCCGTTGTCACTTTCCAAAGCGCAGTCCACAGCAGCTCTGTGCAAATCATGCAATGTTCCCGGCGTGCCTGCCCCGCTGAAGTCTGGGGCCCGAAAATCCTCCTCTACGTCTGCTAAATCCAGGAGAGAGAGGGAATCAGCGGGAGCCAAAAGCCACACTGAGGATACCTTTCCTTCAGATGGGCTTCTGTTCAGTTGGGGTGGTATTTGTCTGTAAGAGACATAGAAGTTCAACACGTGAACTGCAGCAAGATACTCCTGAAAGCTGAGATGCACGAAGCTGTACCATTCCTCATTAAACATTGGATCTTCCTGTCTGAAGATCTCGGTGAATATTCCTGACTGTACTGATGCAACACACGCATCAATTCCATGATCCTCGAGGTCCCTCTCTGAGAACACGAGGTTGCTCTCCTGCAGGTTTCTGAAGGCCAACTCTCCCAGTTTATGAATGATCTGAACATCTTGCTCAGTCATCTTCACTGCATTCCTCGCACGTTCCCCAAAGTACTTCTCGTTCTTTAGCACAGTCTGTGTAAGCATCCAGCGAGTGTACATTTCAGTAAGAGTTAAACGAGTTTCAGTAAGAGGAATTTTGTCTCTTCTGGATTTACCTAACATGTACTCACAGACTGTGGTCATAATCCAACAAAAGACTGGTATGTGACACATGATTTGGAGGCTTCTTGATGACTTCATCTGTTTGATGATTTCGCTGGCCATGCTCTGATCACTGACTCTTTTTTTGATGTACTCCTCCTTTTGGGAGTCACTGAACCCTCTCACTTCAGTAACACGATGGATCTGTTCGGGGGGGATCTTTTTTATTGCAGCTGGTCGGGAGGTTATCCAGATTAGAGCAGAATGCAGCAGGTTTCCACATATGAGATTGGTCATCAACACATCCAGCGATGCAGGCTTTGTCATTTCAGACACTATTCTATTTCCATCAAAATCCATTGGAAGTTTGCTTTCATCAAAACCATCAAAGATAAAGGCAATTTTACAGTATTCATAGAACTCTGTGCCTTTCATTTCTTTAATTTCAGGATAAAAATATAGAAGAAGTTCGTGTAGACTCCAGTGGTCATCTCTAACTTTGTTCAGCTCACGGAAAGGAAGCACAAAGACAAAATCAATGTCCTGATTGGCTTTTCCTTCTGCCCAGTCCAGAGTGAACTTCTGAAGAGAGACTGTTTTTCCAATGCCAGCGATGCCCATGGTGAGCACAGTTCTGATCTCTGTTCTCTCTCCCTCAGGTTTCTCCATGTGTGTGAAAATGTCACTGAGACCAACTGGCCTGTCTTGTCTTCTTGTTGCCTGGGACTCCTTGTCGATTTTCCAAATCTCATGTTCTTCGTTCACCACCTCACTCTCTCCCTCTGTGATGCAGAGCTCAGTGTAAATCTTATCGAGGAGGGATGGATGTCCTCTCTTTGCAATGCCCTCAAAGACTTTTCCAAATTTCGACTTCAGTCTGGTTTTCAGCTTCTTACAGACAAGCTGTAGACAATCATCTGCTGAAAAGAGCATGAATCAGAGCTTAGGGAGCGTAACTGGAAACATGTTTTAAATGGATGTGTGTTCATTTGTGTGGTTATCAGTGTTGGCAAGGCAGCCCAATGTGGCCGACCTGTCATTTAACCCGCAGCCTCAAGGTGTCACAACAAATAAAGTACTTCAGCAAAGGCATTAACCACATACCTACGGCTAGTGTCTTGATGATTTTCTCTCACAGAATCTAAGATTGTGTAACAATGGGCAGACTTATAAAAACGGACTCTCACTAAGACTGCACATGTCCACTGTATACTGTTTTTTAGAGAAGATATTTGTGCATTTTGGCAGTATGGTATGGCACTGATTTTGAACCATTTTTAATAGTGACAGTGACTGGTCACTGTTTATGTTTACTTGTATGGAAACTGGTAAGAAAGATGGTGCTTTGAGTCCATGGCAGGCCAAACAAATCCAACTAAAAATATAGAAATATGAATTGGTGATATTAATCATAAACATTATTCATATTTATAAAATTCTAAATAGAAGTCTATTCAGTTGGATATTCAGGACTAACAAGAATTCAGTTCCTCTTGCTGAGCAGTGATGTGAATTCTGATACAAGACTTCAAGGCTCTGAGTTATCTGTTTGCTGAAAGATTTGGTCCAAGTCCTTTTGACTTTGAGACACAGTCAGTTGCTTTGCATTCTTTACCTCTGTCTTCACTGAGCTGAGTTCTTGCACTGTAACATGTAAAACCTGAGCCCGGGGGCCTGTAAGCTATGTGCGGTGCTCTAGCTACGGGCGCTGGCTACTGATGGTGGCTATACCTTGTTTGAGGTCTACGGGATGAGCTGGAAAAAGATCTTCAAGCCTTGGAAATGTTCTCAAAATATCCGGCTCTCTCAGTAGGCTGATGAACTTCTGGCACGTCTTATCACACTTGCTCATCAGTATATCCAGTAAACTGATGGAAATCTGTTCGCGGGTATGAGACGGTACGTTGAGATTCCTGTATTCGCGATCGGTGATGAGTTCTCTCTGTTGCGCATGCTGGAGGACAAAGCCGATATCAGCAGAGAGGATATCAGCAAGGATTGTCTTGTTTTCTCGTACAGTTTGCATCGTTCACCAAACACTGTCGATCAGCCTTTAAGAAATACAAAAATAATATATAAATTTAACTCCTTGTAAGAAAGAGAAACATTGTTTCACTCATTGTTGGGATAAATGTGGAACAATCGGTCATTTAAAGCAAGTGATTATCCACCAGGAAAACCTGACAAGATGTGTAAGACTGCTAATGAACAAGCGGCAACAGCTGTCTAACTTTTTGGTGGAGCAATTGTACGGTCTTGGGAAAACTTGTTATCGCTTTTTCGTTTTTGGGTCTAACTTCCTACCTGGTGCTCTGAGTCTGCGGTTGTTTTTTTCTTGTCTGGGGTGAGAATACAAGCGAAGCAGTTGAAACGTGTCTGACAGGTTCTTGATCTGCAAGCATTAATATAGCCTATTTGTGTTCTGTTAATGGCTTGAGTACCATTGTGTTAGCTCCTACAAACTCCATCCGAAATATGAAGCCAAGCTGCAGGACCGTAACGTTGGAATTTTAACAGTTTCAGGGCAACGTTAAATAGTTTCGGTCCATTCTGCTGTCGACTCATATACTTTAGCATTGTAACTCGAATTGTTCGAGGTCGAAAGAGAAGCTAGTGGCAAAAATGCATATAAAAGAGGACATCGAAAATTTAACCTTTTACATGGGAAGTTTTCTCTATCAAGTTAGTGACGCGTCACGCCTCCAGGTCATGTCAAGTTCCTGATTTACACGGTATTTTCTCTGTGTAATCCTGTGGAGGGCGCTAAGACAAAGCGAGGCGGCGTTTGCGCCAATACAAATAGGAAGAGCATGGTAGGTTATAAATCTAAAGCGTTCATAACGGTATTTTGAAAATAGCAGGCTTTACATTTTCATACTCTGCTAGACAGACGGTTAAATTTCTAATCCGTATTTTCACTACAGGTATATGTGACATTTATACATCCCCCGAAGTCTTTCTTTCTTTCTTTCTGTCTTTCTTTCTGTCTTTCTTTCCTCCACCTAAATAATGGCAGATATCATTCTCAAAGCTGACAGATCGTAAAAAGACCCACCCTTTGTTAATTTCCTGATCTCTCATTGGACAGCAGTCGTTTGACTGACATGTAAGTGGGAGCACCTGGAATTCGCTCGAGCTGCACAGTCTCTCTCAGCCCTGCCCGGCTGCGCGAGGGGACACGAGATGGGCGGATGGACAGCAGTGGAAAGAGCCCAAGATGGAGCGTGCGTTTTTGTAAGCCACGTTATTATCAATTTGGGATCCGCTCCATCATAAATAAATAAAAACAACAACGACAGCATAAGACTGTCAGGAATAACGGCACTGGACTGGAAACCTACACTTCCACTTCCACAGTCATCTGTGTTGGTGCGGTTATGAGCGCTTGTGGAGATCCCTTCACCTGCCAGGCCCAGACTGAAATAACAAAAGGATGAGAGTTTGAGATTTGCCCCCCCTCCACCCCCAGTCTTGAGATCTGAGATTTGCCCCCACTGCATCTCCTTTTTCGTTCTCTTAGCCAATCCATTTTTCGCCGACTCTCTCCTCCCTTTCCTTCCCCTCCGCGGTGAGCGCGTGGATTCTGAGATGGTGGACGCGACTACAATGAAGAAGTCGTCCGCAGTACCAGAGATTAAACCCCTGGACCAGTACGACTTAAACAGGGCTAAAATATGCGCGAGTGTCCGCTGGTTACTGCTCAAGTCCTTTGGATCTGGAGGTAGGCTAATTAGCCAACGACTAAAAGAGGTCGTCATGTGTGTCTGTGACGGTACAAAGATTTTCTCTAGACATCCCCTCAGTGTGTGGGGTTACGAAAATCTGAAGTTGTGGTGTGTGTGTGTGTGTGAAACAGAAAGAGAGAGAGTGAGAGAGATGTTCAGTCGTGTTTTCATCCGAATAGCGGTTTCTCCTGATCTCCTGGCCCTGATGTGGGGTTTTCTGCGGTGATTGTGAGGTGTGTTATTGTATCGCATAGGTCATCCAACACAAAGCGCACGATGTCTTCTCCACAAGAAGTCGAAATGTTCTTACACTTTGAAGCCGGGATGGATTTTCAGTCCTATGTGATTTGTGCACCATTCGTCTGTTTCGGCGGATAACGGCGCTTGACAACCGGTTCACAGGCACTTGGGCCGGTTACTAAGTCAACTGGGCGGCGTCGCCAAGCAGTGCACGCTCATGCCAGCTCTAAGACAAATAAAACCTATTTATTCGTGCGTTGTTCTGTAAAGTCTGGCGTTTGAACTGTAGGCTAATACCTTCCCGTCTGAGTCGAGAATGAGCTTTTTGACGTTAAAATGTATCTGCATGCGCAGCATTCTGGTCCCAGAGCGTCTCCGTCGGCTGGCACGCTCGCCCTCGGTTGGATGCTGTAATGTTAGCCTATCGCAGTCTGAGGTGTGACAGGAGACAGTACTGATGAAAGTAAAATTAAATATTTCGAAATGAAAAAGCAGTAAAGATCTGGTAGCGATATGTTTGAGATGGGTGTGTTGGCCGGATTAGTGTGATATATACTTTATCGAATGTCTCAGCGTTTTGAATTGATTCAACCGGTTCGCTCGACGGGCAGGACTGCAGTTTGACGGGTGGTGTGAGCACGAGTTTCACATCTTTCAATAGTCCTCGTGCTGGTGGGTTCGAGCATTATGTCTTTTTGATGATTCCATCCCTTTGTAATGCTCTCTCTCTCTCTCTCTCTCTCTCTCTCTCTCTCTCTTTTTCTCTCTCTCTCTCGCTCTCACATACACACACACACACACACACGCACACGCACGCACGCGCGTACCCCAAAGATAAGGGAATCCCATTGTCAGCATCCACGCCCCCGCGGAGCAGAATTTTGACTGCCGCCTGAGAGCGCGTGCTCAACGACACAGAGAGGTCAGAGGATAGCCTGCTTTTTTAAAATGCGACATACCTAATGTCGTAACAATATAAAAGGCCCTGATACAGTTACTAGATTCATTCTCCCTCTTTCTTCCGACGGGTTTACTGACTCTTGTCTTTTTCGTTCTTAATTTAATCATTTACATCACATTTTTATTAATTAATTTGTTAAATATTATTCATAAGTAAATACATCCCAAGTTGCTTTCATAACAATGAGTGAAGATTTAGGTCATGCTTTCTTGGGCATCATATAATCATTTAGACATCAGTCCTTACACTACAGCCTTTTCAGTGGTATCTTGGCAGGAGGCCATGACAAAGAGGCCTAGCATGGCCAGGACTCCTGTAGGTCTGGGATCTGTTTCCAGCTAAACCAGAGTCCTGAGATGCCTGTGTTACTGGATGACGGCTGTGTTGCTGTCTTACTGGATGAAGGCTGTGTTGCTGTGTCACTGAATGAAGGCTGTGTTGCTGTGTTACTGAATAAAGGCTGTGTTGCTGTGTTACTGGATGAAGGCTGTGTTGCTGTGTTACTGAATGAAGGCTGTGTTGCTGTCTTACTGGATGAAGGCTGTGTTGCTGTCTTACTGGATGAAGGTTGTGTTGCTGTGTCACTGGATGAAGGCCGGTTGCTGTGTTACTGGATGAAGGCTGTGTTGCTGTGTTACTGAATAAAGGCTGTGTTGCTGTGTTACTGGATGAAGGCTGTGTTGCTGTGTTACTGAATGAAGGCTGTGTTGCTGT
>NC_044501.1:1340606-1348106 GCF_902362185.1 Chanos chanos | reverse complement strand
TTGCATTGACGCTTGTCCTCTCTCTGCCATTCTCGCGTCTAGCATGCCATCGCTTTTTGTTTGAAGGAGTCGGGGAATAAACCGCCTGTGGTAACGTATCGAAAAATGTATCTTCTGTCGCCATGACAACACACCTTGCACCCCGCCACCCCCAATCCAACCCCGCGGCTGGATGAAAGCTAGCTCACTTCCCTAACCTTTTAATCTTTAAATTATTATTATTATTATTATTATTATTATTATTATTATTATTATTACGATTATCACCATTATTATGATTATTATCATCATCATTATTATTATTATCATTATTATTATTATTATTATTATTATTATCTGTGCATATATTTGCATTCATTGATCACTCACATTACCATACACACTGGGACCGCTGTCTGTCTGGGAATTTTTCTCTGGCTTTCGGATTTGCCTCTGTGGATTTGGAGTTTTGATTTCCAGTCTTCATAGCGACAGAAACGATCCCTGCATCCCAAAGACAACACCATTTGGAGACGGGATTTATTGTTAGTTGATCACCTTATGAGTGTTTGATGTGTAATTTGGTGTTAAGTTTTATTTTGGTTACGGCGAGGTGAATTTTTAAATGAAAGGCAAACTAATCAGCAAGTGTTTAAGTGACCTTTTTGACCCCTAAGGGAAGAATCACTGTGAGAAACAGAGATGAATATGGAATAACAGATGGAGTTGGAGCGAGAGACAGTCATGCTGTCTGTCTCTCTGTCACACTAACTAGTTGGATAATGATAAACGCAATCCGTTTCCAAGATTAGATTTCTGTTTTTGTTGTTGTTGTTGTTGTTTGTCATTTCAACTAATTTTATTTTGGATTCATAAGAATATTATTATTAACGGATTAATGTTAACTTTTGAAATGCATAGATCTATGCAATGATCTTAGAATTTATTTAGTTTATGATCAGAACTTTAGCTTAACTGTGAGTTAAAAGTCAACTGAACTGTAAGGATTATATTTCCTGATTGAAGCTGTAACTGTCCAGTGGGAAACTGTTTTTTAATACATTCATTCACTCACTCACTGACTCACCCATGAACTCATTCACTCAGTGATGCTGTAGACTGTTCTCTCTGCCTGTGATTCCACTGCACGGCTACTGGGCTTCCACTGCACATACCACTTTTCACTTGTTTTTGTTTTTTCCACTTTCTGGTCATTTTTTCGTTTGACTGTGCTTTCCCACCATCCCTTGCTGTCTAGCTGCACCCAGCTGAGGCTCTTGAGCTACTGACTTGACTTGCTGATGTGTGAATGTCTTTGTGTGTGTGTGTGTGTGTGTGTGTGTGCGTGCGTGTGTGTGTGTGTGTGTGCGCGTGTGTGTGTGTGCGTCTTGTTCTTTTGCTGTTTGGCAAGGAGATGTTGGCTGGCTGTATAGTTTGTGACAGTTGTTTTTGGAGACAGTGCATTGCATATTTATGTTTTAAAAAAATGGGGACCTTCCCTCAAACTGCTGTGTTTGTGTGTGTGTGTGTGCGTGTGTGTTTTAGCAGCTTACCTCACTATACACGTAGAGAATAATGTAGGGGTCTATGGGGGGAGAAGTAGAGACCCCCCCAAATTTTTTTTTCTGTTGTGAGTGTGTTTGAAACTGTGCTTTCTGTGTCTGTGTGTGGGATTGTGGGTCCCTAGATTTACACTGTTGGGTGTTTTGGAGTCTGTGCTTTGTTTATATGTGGAAAAGTGGGAACCTCAACTCAAGCACTGATTAACTAAACCCCTGTGGCAGCTTACCTGACCAGGGAGGACCAGTGCCTTACTTTTCAATGAACTCAATGGATCAGATTATTGAAGGCTTAGTTATTGTGACCACCACAGTTAAACTGACTCTCTCATCATCATCATCATGTGGTATGATATGTATTCAGAGTAATATGATCGAGGTGCCCTGAGGAGTCGGTTCCATTTGATTCACATCTGATTCACTTTTGGTTGATTGGAGCCCAACTGAATCAACCACAGGACTGCAGTGCAGTCAGATGAACAGAGTCATTAACTCCTGACTGAATAGATTTAGAGATGAAACCCTGAAGGGGACAGGTTGATTTGACTGGCCTGGGAATCTGATCCACTGAGTTAATAAGCTTTGACTAGCTATCCTAATACTGTTCAGCAGTTATGTAGTAAATCTGTCCTAATACTGTTCAGTAGTTATGTAGTAAATCTAAGTCTTTTTGTCTGTGCCCCCCCCCCTCTCTCTCCCTCTCTCTCTCTCTCTCTCTCTCTCTCTCTCTCTCTCTCTCTCCCTCCCTCTCTCTCAGATCCGTTATAGAAAGGATAAAGTGCAGTCCAAGCGGACTCCCTCGTTCCCTGTCGTCTCTGGGCTGAAGGATCTGTCCAGTGGCTGTGCTGTGGCCTCTCTGCTGCACTTCTACTGTCCCCACATACTCAGGCTGGAGGGTATGGACACACACACACACACACAAACACACACTCTCACACACATACAAATATGCACGCGCACACACACACACACACACACACACATACACACACACACACACACACACACACACACACAAATACACACACACATGCATTACTCAAACAGCCATTAACACACTCACTCGCACGCACACACACGTAGACACACACACGCACACACATGCAGACACACACACACAGACACACACACAGACACACACACGCACACACACACACACGCAGACACACACACACATGCATTACTCACACACTGATAATCAAACAGACATGCTTATATAAGAATATGTGCAGATATTACACCAGCAAGTTAAATTAGAATATATTCCTTTCTCTGCTCTGTCTGTAGATGTGTGTTTGAAAGACACCATGGCTGTGGCTGACAGTCTACATAACCTGCAGCTCATCAGAGAATTCTGTGACAGCTTTCTGAAAGGGTGCTGCCCCCTAGTGCTGGAGGACCTTCTCTACACTCCACTAACACTGCAGGTGAAAGGGACAGACACACACACACACACACACTAACACTATACAACGTGCATTCTCTCTGTCTATGTCTCTGTCTATGTCTCTGTCTCTGTCTCTCTGTCTCTCTCTCTCTCTCTGTTCTCATAAACATAAATAGTTTTCAGGTCAAATGATGAGAGATGTCTGCCCTTACCCTAAATGTTTATTTAATATGGCACGTGACCCTCATGTGACTTTTGACCCTTTAAGGTTAACATCATGTGCTTCGTCGCTGAATTACTGCGTTGGTTTGAGCTGCAGAAGCCCGACTTCGTCCAGCCCTTACACACACTGGACCTCACAGGTAAACACACACACACACACACGCAGACACACGCACGCACGCACACACACGCGCATGCACACACACGCGCGCACACACACACACACAGAGACACCTATATTTTACCCTTCACATAACTTATACATTATGTGTTAATGCTTCTATGTTGTATAGATGCCTCTGGGTTGGAGGACTGCATAAGTCCGGACAATGGCAATAGTAACAGGTACTGTATACACCTGTCTATATACACTTGTCTATATACACCTGTCTATATACACCTGTCTGTATACACTCTGTCTATATACGCCTGTCTATATACACTCTGTCTGTATACACTCTGTCTGTATACACTCTGTCTATATACACTCTGTCTGTATACACTCTGTCTATATACACTCTGTCTATATACACCTGTCTGTATACACTCTGTCTATATACGCCTGTCTATATACACTCTGTCTGTATACACTCTGTCTGTATACACTCTGTCTATATACACCTGTCTATATACACTCTGTCTGTATACACCTGTCTATATACACTCTGTCTATATACACTCTGTCTGTATACACCTGTCTATATACACCTGTCTATATACACTCTGTCTGTATACACCTGTCTATATACACCTGTCTATATACACTCTGTCTGTATACACTCTGTCTGTATACACCCTGTCTATATACACCTGTCTGTATACACTCTGTCTATATACACTCTGTCTGTATACACTCTGTCTATATACACTCTGTCTGTATACACCTGTCTATATACACCTGTCTGTATACACTCTGTCTATATACACCTGTCTATATACACCTGTCTATATACACTCTGTCTATATACACTCTGTCTGTATACACCTGTCTATATACACCTGTCTATATACACTCTGTCTGTATACACTCTGTCTGTATACACTCTGTCTGTATACACCTGTCTATATACACTCTGTCTGTATACACCTGTCTATATACACCTGTCTATATACACTCTGTCTGTATACACTCTGTCTGTATACACTCTGTCTATATACACTCTGTCTGTATACACTCTGTCTGTATACACCTGTCTATATACACTCTGTCTGTATATACCTGTCTATATACACCTGTCTATATACACTCTGTCTGTATACACCTGTCTATATACACCTGTCTATATGCACTCTGTCTATATACACTCTGTCTGTATACACTCTGTCTGTATACACCTGTCTGTATACACTCTGTCTATATACACTCTGTCTGTATACACTCTGTCTATATACGCCTGTCTATATACACTCTGTCTGTATACACTCTGTCTGTATACATTCTGTCTATATACGCCTGTCTATATACGCCTGTCTATATACACTCTGTCTGTATACACTCTGTCTGTATACACTCTGTCTGTTTACACCTGTCTATATACACTCTGTCCGTATACACTCTGTCTGTATACACTCTGTCTGTATACACTCTGTCTATATAAACTCTGTGTGTATTAACTGTGTCTGCTTACCTGATTTACACTGCTGTATATTGAATTGGAATTACTATACATAAATACACACACACACACACATATATGTATATATACGTGTGTATCACATATATATGTGTGTCTGTGTGTATGTGTGTCTGTGTGTGTCTATCACCACATACAGTACAAATATGTGTCACTCAGATGCAGTGCATTATGGGTGTTGTTGTCTTTATTTCAGTCTGTTACACAGTGTCACTCAGATGCAGTGCATTATGGGTGTTGTTGTCTTTATTTCAGTGGCTCCCCGTCCTTTATCTTCAAGCAGCCGTTCTTGCCTATTTCCTCTCCAGTTTCCCCCGCAGGAGGGACGGGTGAGTGAACAAAGCACACTGGGATTTCACAGTTTAATCTGCGTCATTTATAGTTTAGAGCTTTTGGGATTCAATGTCCAAAAATGTGCTTTTAGAGTTCTAAAAATACTTAGTAAGTTATGTGACATTGTTTAGACTGTTAGATTTGTGTTCTGAGCTGTAGGAATTGTAGATTAAACTCTGGGGGTTGTAGTTCAGGCTGTGGGATTTGTAGTTGAAACTGTGAGGCTTGTGTTTCAAACACTGGGATTTGTAGTTCAGTCCGTGGGAGTTGTAGTCCAGTCTGTGGGAGTTGTAGTTCAGTCTGTAGGATTTGTAGTCCAGTCTGTGGGATTTGTAGTCCAGTCTGTGGGATTTGTAGTTCAGACTCTGGGATTTGTAGTTCAGACTCTGGGATTTGTCTTCCCATGCAGAGGGACGAGGGTGGAGTAAGAAACAGATCAGGTAAGTCTCCGCCTGACCCCCGACCCCGCATGTCCCATGTCCTGTGGAGGAATACGCTTCTTGGCCTTTGCTTCTTCTTTGCATGAATGCACTAACATCCAAGAACAACACCGAGCCAAAAAACAAAACAGAAAAAAAAAAGAATCTAGAAAATATTTTACCTCTCAGTTTATCTCCATATTTATATAGGTCTACACAACATAGTGCAAACCTACAATATTTATACCTCCTCATTTATCTGACTCTCATGATAAAATTTTTTACTTCAGCTCAGTTCAGTTCAATTCAGTTCAATTCAGTTCAGTTCAATTGGTTCAATTCAGATCGGTTCAATTCAGTTCAATTCAGTTCAGTTCTGTTTCATTTGTACAGCGTTTTCCACAACAGACAAAGGGGCTGCACGTGACAGGGGACTGTCATCTAGTTTCATCCGATGACGAATCATTAAAATTTATAGGAACAGTAACAGGAAGAAGAAGCTTTTTTTCCCCTTATTTCGCAGCATTCATACATAATTTACCACATATGTTACATCCCAGTTTTACTCCCAACTTTATTTCACCTCATTGTTTTACCCACGTCGATATTTAAGATAATCGATCACCTTGTTCGTCGCGTGTTTGCATTACCCACGCCGATATTTAAGATAATTGATCACCTTGTTCGTCGCGTGTTTGCATTACCCACGTCGATATTTAAGATAATCGATCACCTTGTTCGTCGCGTGTTTGCATTACCCACGTCGATATTTAAGATAATCGATCACCTTGTTCTTCGCGTGTTTGCATTACCCACGTCGATATTTAAGATAATCGATCACCTTGTTCGTCGCGTGTTTGCATTACCCACGTCGATATTTAAGATAATCGATCACCTTGTTCGTCGCGTGTTTGCATTACCCACGTCGATATTTAAGATAATCGATCACCTTGTTCGTCGCGTGTTTGCATTACCCACGTCGATATTTAAGATAATCGATCACCTTGTTCTTCGCGTGTTTGCATTACCCATGTCGATATTTAAGATAATCGATCACCTTGTTCGTCGCGTGTTTGCATTACCCACGTCGATATTTAGGATAATCGATCACCTTGTTCGTCGCGTGTTTGCATTACCCACGTCGATATTTCAGATAATCGATCACCTTGTTCGTCGCGTGTTTGCATTACCCACGTCGATATTTAAGATAATCGATCACCTTGTTCGTCGCGTGTTTGCATTACCCACGTCGATATTTAAGATAATTGATCACCTTGTTCGTCGCGTGTTTGCATTACCCACGTCGATATTTAAGATAATCGATCACCTTGTTTGTCGCGTGTTTGCATTACCCATGTTGATATTTAAGATAATCGATCACCTTGTTCGTCGCGTGTTTGCATGGCTTAATTGACCCACATGCCACTTCATGTTTTCATTCTTTTTCATCCTTCGGCCTCTTCTTTTGTCATGGCTTTCTTTTTGCTCTCAGTCGCCCCCTGTCTGCGGTGGCGTTCAGCATCCCTTTCCCTCTGGACAGCGACGTCGATATCGTTATGGGCAACCCTCTGTTCCGGTCCGTCAGCACTGACAGCCTGACCCCTGGGGTTGCCGCGGGAACCGGCTCCACCCCTTACAGTCCGCCGGAGGACCTGAGCCGTCTGATACACACAGCACCTTTAGGGGAACTGCCCACCATCGAAGAGGCGCTCCAGATCATACACACGGGCCGGGGGGTGCGGACCGAACCACGTCTGCGTCCGGAGGGAGCACCAGATGGTTTCTACCTTCACTCTCCTGAGGAGAATGGCTCCAGACTTAGCAGCTCAGCTCCCTGCCGCTCAGGAATGATCTACCGACCAATCGGAAGGGACCTTGAGGCCAGGGAGATGAGGGGCGGCGGCAGACGGACTTCAGTGGGATCTCGCGATGACGATTCCGTACTTCGCGACGGCAGCGTGGATTCT
>NC_044501.1:1320606-1335606 GCF_902362185.1 Chanos chanos | reverse complement strand
CAGACAGACAGACAGACAGACAGACTACACACACTACACGCAGCCCAGGCAAGCCTGTCGCAGGTAACTACCACACAGACACACAGACAGACAGACAGACAGACAGACAGACTACACACACTACACGCAGCCCAGCCAAGCCTGTCGCAGGTAACTACCACACAGACAGACAGACAGACAGACAGACTACACAAACTACACGCAGCCCAGGCAAGCCTGTCGCAGGTAACTACCACACAGACAGACAGACAGACAGATAGCTAGATAGATAGATAGATAGATAAATAATTTTATTTCCTAGTGCCATATAGAACAACAAAGTGAGTATGGAACAGTAGGTTGTTAGATTTATAACTTAGAAGAAAGTTTTCAGTACACCAAAAGAACAAAGTTTTCAGTTCACCAAAAGAACAAAGTTTTCAGTTCACCAAAAAGAACAAAGTTTTCAGTTCACCAAAAAGAACAAAGTTTTCACCAAAAAGCGACCCTGGAAAATTGGGCCTCACAGGAGCACTCCACCCAGTTGACTCCGCCTCTGCCCTGGCAGACTGTATGAATATTGTACTAGGATTAACTGTTTTTATTTGCATATGCAAACACCCTGCAACATGAAACAGCCATATTTGGGCAAAAATGCCAGCCTCAAAGAGAATTTTGGCAACGTGAAGGGTAAAAACACTTTTTGAAAAGTTTCTCACTTTACAGTCAGTCAAACACACATCGCAGTCTGAGGTATGATGGAGTCTAGCCTGTTTGTCTCCACGACGTTCGCCATTTAAGAGAACATAAGTAGAGATAGTAGTAAAAAAAAAAACATTCACTGGGGGAAGGTGAGGGAGATGAAATACATAGAAAGATAAAACATGTGATTGACATAGTAGTACAGAGGTAATAGTATGTATTTGTGCACTATACAAAATAAACTATGCTAAAATATATTATGCATGTTTGTGATTTCGTGTTGGCATCGTTACTGGTGATTGTGCTGTAGACTTGGCATTGGTGAGTATTTGGACATGTCAGCTGTCCTTACGACACCAGCACTAGTATGTTTTCATTTGTTTTTCTTTAGTTTTCAGTAGTTTTCTTTAGATTCTCTGTGCTGTAAAAGGTCAAGATACACTTTTAGTTTCTCTGTGCTGTAAAAGGTCAAGATACACCTTTAGTTTCCCTGTGCTGTAAAAGGTCAAGATACACCTTTAGATTCTCTGTGCTGTAAAAGGTCAAGATAGACCTTTAGTTTCTCTGTGCTGTAAAAGGTCAAGATACACCTTTAGTTTCCCTGTGCTGTAAAAGTGGACATCAAGGAGTCTGGGTCTGAGTTTTGTTTTGTTTTGTTTTGATTTGTTTTTAAACTCTGTTCTATGACTAATAACTGGAAATAATCATAAAATCAGCTGATCCATCCATTCACACTTGTTTTCTCTCTTCTTCCAGAATCGAAGCCTGGGAAGACGCACGCAGTCTCCTCACACAGTCCCAGTGCCAGGACACATCCACTGAATCCCAATCAGATTAACAGTCCTCCGCCTGCAACCAAACCAACATCCAGGTACACTGTGCCCACCCCCCATCTCATTGGGCTCACCCCCAGCATCCAGGGGCAGTGTGAAACAGACAGTGGACATGGGCAGTATGAAACAGACAGTGGACATGGGCAGTTTAAAACAGACAGTGGACATGGGCAGTATGAAACAGACAGTGGACATGGGCAGTGTAAAACAGACAGTGGACATGGGCAGTATGAAACAGACAGTGGACATGGGCAGTGTGAAACAGACAGTGGACATGGGCAGTATGAAACAGACAGTGGACATGGGCAGTGTGAAACAGACAGTGGACATGGGCAGTATGAAACAGACAGTGGACATGGGCAGTGTGAAACAGACAGTGGACATGGGCAGTGTGAAACAGACAGTGGACATGGGCAGTGTGAAACAGACAGTGGACATGGGCAGTATGAAACAGACAGTGGACATGGGCAGTTTAAAACAGACAGTGGACATGGGCAGTATGAAACAGACAGTGGACATGGGCAGTATGAAACAGACAGTGGACATGGGCAGTTTAAAACAGACAGTGGACATGGGCAGTATGAAACAGACAGTGGACATGGGCAGTATGAAACAGACAGTGGACATGGGCAATGTAAAACAGACAGTGGACATGGGCAGTGTAAAACAGACAGTGGACATGGGCAGTATGAAACAGACAGTGGACATGGGCAGTTTAAAACAGACAGTGGACATGGGCAGTATGAAACAGACAGTGGACATGGGCAGTATGAAACAGACAGTGGACATGGGCAGTGTAAAACAGACAGTGGACATGGGCAGTATGAAACAGACAGTGGACATGGGCAGTATGAAACAGACAGTGGACATGGGCAGTATGAAACAGACAGTGGACATGGGCAGTTTAAAACAGACAGTGGACATGGGCAGTGTAAAACAGACAGTGGACATGGGCAGTATGAAACAGACAGTGGACATGGGCAGTATGAAACAGACAGTGGACATGGGCAGTGTGAAACAGACAGTGGACATGGGCAGTGTGAAACAGACAGTGGACATGGGCAGTATGAAACAGACAGTGGACATGGGCAGTATGAAACAGACAGTGGACATGGGCAGTTTAAAACAGACAGTGGACATGGGCAGTGTGAGCATAGATTTATAGTATAGTATTCACATCTCTCTCTGTGTGTCTCTCATTGGGTGCATCCCCAAACATCAAGGTATCTCATTACCCCCCCCCCCCCCCCCCCCCCCCCGTGTCTCTCTCTCATTGGGCCCACCCCCCAAAATCTTTAACTGACTCTCTCTTCCTCTCCTTATCCAGTTGCGTTGATTCGCCCTCACAGCCGATGTCACCAGGCAGGTTGGCCAATCAGAATGGAGATAGAGACTGGGAGAATGGTTCCAATGACTCATCACCTGCCTCAGGCCCGGAGTACACTGGTAAAGACAGTGTGATACAGTAGTAGTGTGTGTGTGAAATGGTAAAGACAGTGTGATACAGTAGTAGTGTGTGTGTGAAATGGTAAAGACAGTGTGATACAGTAGTAGTGTGTGTATGAACTGGTAAAGACAGTGTGATACAGTAGTGTGTGTATGAACTGGTAAAGACAGTGTGATACAGTAGTAGTGTGTGTATGAAATGGTAAAGACAGTGTGATACAGTAGTGTGTGTTTGTGAAATGGTAAAGACAGTGTGATACAGTAGTAGTGTGTGTGTGAAATGGTAAAGACAGTGTGATACAGTAGTAGTGTGTGTATGAACTGGTAAAGACAGTGTGATACAGTAGTGTGTGTGTGTATGAACTGGTAAAGACAGTGTGATACAGTAGTAGTGTGTGTGTGTATGAACTGGTAAAGACAGTGTGATACAGTAGTAGTGTGTGTATGAACTGGTAAAGACAGTGTGATACAGTAGTAGTGTGTGTATGAAATGGTAAAGACAGTGTGATACAGTAGTAGTGTGTGTATGAACTGGTAAAGACAGTGTGATACAGTAGTGTGTGTGTGTGAAATGGTAAAGACAGTGTGATACAGTAGTAGTGTGTGTGTGAAATGGTAAAGACAGTGTGATACAGTAGTAGTGTGTGTGTGAAATGGTAAAGACAGTGTGATACAGTAGTAGTGTGTGTGTGAAATGGTAAAGACAGTGTGATACAGTAGTAGTGTGTGTGTGAAATGGTAAAGACAGTGTGATACAGTAGTAGTGTGTGTATGAACTGGTAAAGACAGTGTGATACAGTAGTAGTGTGTGTATGAACTGGTAAAGACAGTGTGATACAGTAGTAGTGTGTGTATGAAATGGTAAAGACAGTGTGATACAGTAGTGTGTGTATGAACTGGTAAAGACAGTGTGATACAGTAGTAGTGTGTGTGTGAAATGGTAAAGACAGTGTGATACAGTAGTAGTGTGTGTATGAACTGGTAAAGACAGTGTGATACAGTAGTAGTGTGTGTGTGAAATGGTAAAGACAGTGTGATACAGTAGTAGTGTGTGTATGAACTGGTAAAGACAGTGTGATACAGTAGTAGTGTGTGTATGAACTGGTAAAGACAGTGTGATACAGTAGTAGTGTGTGTATGAACTGGTAAAGACAGTGTGATACAGTAGTAGTGTGTGTATGAAATGGTAAAGACAGTGTGATACAGTAGTGTGTGTATGAACTGGTAAAGACAGTGTGATACAGTAGTAGTGTGTGTGTATGAACTGGTAAAGACAGTGTGATACAGTAGTAGTGTGTGTATGAACTGGTAAAGACAGTGTGATACAGTAGTAGTGTGTGTATGAACTGGTAAAGACAGTGTGATACAGTAGTAGTGTGTGTATGAAATGGTAAAGACAGTGTGATACAGTAGTGTGTGTATGAACTGGTAAAGACAGTGTGATACAGTAGTAGTGTGTGTGTATGAACTGGTAAAGACAGTGTGATACAGTAGTAGTGTGTGTGTGAAATGGTAAAGACAGTGTGATACAGTAGTAGTGTGTGTATGAACTGGTAAAGACAGTGTGATACAGTAGTAGTGTGTGTATGAACTGGTAAAGACAGTGTGATACAGTAGTAGTGTGTGTATGAAATGGTAAAGACAGTGTGATACAGTAGTAGTGTGTGTATGAACTGGTAAAGACAGTGTGATACAGTAGTAGTGTGTGTATGAACTGGTAAAGACAGTGTGATACAGTAGTAGTGTGTGTATGAACTGGTAAAGACAGTGTGATACAGTAGTAGTGTGTGTGTGAAATGGTAAAGACAGTGTGATACAGTAGTAGTGTGTGTGTGAAATGGTAAAGACAGTGTGATACAGTAGTAGTGTGTGTATGAAATGGTAAAGACAGTGTGATACAGTAGTAGTGTGTGTATGAAATGGTAAAGACAGTGTGATACAGTAGTAGTGTGTGTATGAACTGGTAAAGACAGTGTGATACAGTAGTAGTGTGTGTGTGAAATGGTAAAGACAGTGTGATACAGTAGTAGTGTGTGTGTGAAATGGTAAAGACAGTGTGATACAGTAGTAGTGTGTGTATGAAATGGTAAAGACAGTGTGATACAGTAGTAGTGTGTGTATGAACTGGTAAAGACAGTGTGATACAGTAGTAGTGTGTGTGTGAAATGGTAAAGACAGTGTGATACAGTAGTGTGTGTGTATGAAATGGTAAAGACAGTGTGATACAGTAGTAGTGTGTGTGTATGAACTGGTAAAGACAGTGTGATACAGTAGTAGTGTGTGTATGAACTGGTAAAGACAGTGTGATACAGTAGTAGTGTGTGTATGAAATGGTAAAGACAGTGTGATAAAGTAGTAGTGTGTGTATGAACTGGTAAAGACAGTGTGATAAAGTAGTAGTGTGTGTATGAACTGGTAAAGACAGTGTGATACAGTAGTAGTGTGTGTGTGAAATGGTAAAGACAGTGTGATACAGTAGTAGTGTGTGTATGAAATGGTAAAGACAGTGTGATACAGTAGTGTGTGTGTGTATGAACTGGTAAAGACAGTGTGATAAAGTAGTAGTGTGTGTATGGTTAGGGGTGTGGATTTGCAAATCTGCTGTGAGCCATTAACAGACTGTTGAATCATCAATATTTATTTACTCAAACCTCTGTCCATATTTCTGTGCAGGGCCCAGACTCTTTAAAGAGCCCAGTTTTAAATCCAACAAATTCATCATTCACAACGCTCTGTCACGCTGCTGTCTGGCAGGCAAGGTTAACGAGGCACAGAAAAACAGGATCGTAGAGGTATGAATAATTATACACACACACACACATACATACACACACACACACCACACACACACACACACACACACACACACACACACGCATACACACACACACATACACACACACACACGCACATACACACACACGCACGCACATACGCACGCACATACACACATACACATACACACACACACGCATACACATACACACACACACACATACACACACACACGCACGCACATACACACACACTCACATGTTCACACATACAGGCAGACACACACACAGACATGTTCACACATACAGGCAGACACACACACAGAGATATGGACACACATACAGGCAGACACACACACGGACATGTTCACACACACAGACATGTTCACACACACAGACATGTTCACACACAGACATGGACACACACACAGACATGTTCACACACACAGACATGTTCACACATACAGGCAGACACACACACAGACATGTTCACACATACAGGCAGACACACATACAGACATGTTCACACACAGACATGTTCACACATACAGGCAGACACACATACAGACATGTTCACACACAGACATGTTCACACACAGACATGTTCACACATACAGGCAGACACACACACAGACATGTTCACACACAGACATGTTCACACATACAGGCAGACACACATACAGACATGTTCACACACAGACATGTTCACACACAGACATGGACACACACGCTTTCTCTTTCTTACATTTGTGTTAATTTTTCCCATATCTCATATATAACCTTATTTCTCCTCCTCCTTTCTCTCTCTTTTTCTCTTTCTGTGTGTGTGTGTGTGTGTGTGTGTGTGTGTGTGTATCTTCTCGATTCCCTCTTCGACTCCTTCTCTGACGCTCCCCAGGAGATGGAAAAAAGCTCAGCCAATCACTTCCTGATCCTGCTGCGTGATGCGAGCTGTCAGTTCAGGGGCGTGTACACTCTCAGTGCCGACTCTGATGAACTCGTTCGGCTGTGCGGCATCGGGCCTCGTCTCATTTCCTCCTCCTGCGTGGAGTCGCTCTATAAATACAGTTCGGACAGAAAGCAGTTCAGCACCATCCCATCCAAGACCATGTCCATGAGTGTGGATGCCTTCACAGTCCCCGCCCACCTGTGGCACGGCAAGAAACAGGGCACGCCCAAAAAAGCCTCCACGCCCAAATAGGCCGACCTGCACTCCAGGAAAGAAACAAAATACAGACCACAACTCCTGGACACACACCGAAAACTGACGCACGCAGGAAAGATGAACGGAGAGAAAAAAAAAGAACACTTCATTTTTAACAGTGATGTTAGGAATGTTTTCCTTCACCTGTCCCGTTGACGTCATAGCCAGATTCTTCTTTTGTTTGGGAAAGGAAATAAATATTTAGAAAGACAGTCATGAAAAGAGCCACCACATTCCCCATTACTGCATCCAAATGGTAGAGGCCAAGCCCCAGACTAATGGTACAGACCATTCCACTACAGCACTTATAGGGGTGGACCCACTTTGTTTTTTTAAAGCTGACTTCTTTTGTACATATATATATATATATATATATATATATATATATATATATATATATATATATATATATATATATATATATATATATATATATATATATATGTATGTATGTATGTATGTATGTATGTATGTATATATATATATATATATATATATATATATATATATATATATATTCAAGATGTAAATAAAAGCATCAAATATACCTTTTCTAAGCATTTCCCAACTTGTAGAAAAATATTTTTTTTTCCCAAAGTTTTTTAAAATGTTTTTTTTTTTTTTAAACTTGTTTTAATGTCAGCTGTGCCTCATTGTCTCAGGGCAGGTCGTCCGTCTTAGGGTCATGTGACTCATCGCTCAAACAGAGGCTGTTTGACTGTTTGTGTAGCTCCCCCAATCAGCTGTTTTATATCCTCTCTCTCTCTCTCGTCCGATTTCATTTCATTTTGAACAATGGTACTGTTATTTGTCTGTGGAGCTGTTACACGTTAAGGTCTTTTTGATTTGAATACATTTTGTTGAATTCAGCTGATATCTGTAGGTCTCTCAAAGCAGAGGGACTTTCATTTTGTCCATTTTCTGGACTTCTGGGGACGTGCACACCCCTGTGGACACTCGTGGAATTGCAGGTGGGTGCAGAGGGCGTGAAAAGGGGACATTGGACGCCACTTCCAGGGCATCTCAAAGCTCATGTAAATGAAGCTAGAACTGCATTTTATCAAAGAGACTTCACGTAGAAGAGACTGCTGATGTCTGCTGTTCATTTTTGTCATTTTTAGAATGATTCTTTAAAAAAAAACAGGAAACTTGAAGGACAATGAGGAGTTGCTATCAAACACAGATTCATCTTCATCGTACAGAACAGTGTGACACTGTCGCTGATGTTGGATCAGTTTTCCTTCTAACGCATGGTGGATTAGATTCTTCTCTAGACAAATAATACTGACTGTAGATCAGTTTTTATGCATCACTTACTTAACCCTCTCTGTCAAGCTGTAATGGAAGTTTTTGCCTGGTGTGTGATTCACTGTTCTGTACTGCTGCCAGCCCTGAGGATTATAAGTGGAATGTACACTGTAGTGATTCAGCTGTAATTCTGAAAATCAGACATAGGCACACAGAGGGGCTGCACTGGACCGCGCAGGGAGCAAATTAGAGCCCATGGCCAAAGGGGGCGTGGCCTGTATGAAGTCATCTCCCAGGAGATGACTGAACCCAGAAGGACAAGTCAAAGTTTTGCATGAAACACGTTTTTGATAGAAGTCAGTTTTTTTTTTCCTTCCAGTTAATATGCATCTGCAGTTTGACAGGTGTGGGTTGAATAAACATATGAAGAACAGATGAGTCTGGGCCCAGTTTCAGCTCTCTCTCTCTCTCCAATGGTTCCTTTACTCAAGCCCTCGTTCTCCTAATGAACTGGACAAATGGCGGTTTTGATGAGGACTCTGTGGGGCATGCATATGACGTGTGTTTGGCATCGTTTCAACACACTCAGTCCTGTTAGAGTTTTAGTAACTTGAACAGGAAAGGACAAGATGTGAAGTAGATAAGTCAGAGGAGCAGAACAGGGCCCAGTCATTCACAGAGCTCGTTTATTACACACATAATTCATTAATATCTCCCAGGTCACCGCTTTGACTGGGGAAGGAGTTGTGAAGTCTGGATAAGAACATGGGCATGTGCAGAGGGCAAAACTAAAACAAATGTCTGAGATGTTTGTAGTGAACAGACAAAACTAAAACAAATGTCTGAGATGTTTGGAGTGAACAGACAAAACTAAAACAAATGGCTGAGATGTTTGGAGTGAACAGACAAAACTAAAACAAATGTCTGAGATGTTTGGAGTGAACAGACAAAACTAAAACAAATGTCTGAGATGTTTGGAGTGAACAGACAAAACTAAAACAAATGGCTGAGATGTTTGGAGTGAACAGACAAAACTAAAACAAATGGCTGAGATGTTTGGAGTGAACAGACGAAACTAAAACAAATGTCTGAGATGTTTGGAGTGAACAGACAAAACTAAAACAAATGTCTGAGATGTTTGGAGTAAACAGACAAAACTAAAACAAATGGCTGAGATGTTTGGAGTGAACAGACGAAACTAAAACAAATGTCTGAGATGTTTGTCAGTCAAGGGCTGCTGAAGCACGAGGCTGTTCAGCTTTGGGTACTCAAACTTGGCCCCATGTTCAGCTTTGGGTACTCAAACTTGGCCCCATGTTCAGCTTTGGGTACTCAAACTTGGCCCCATGTTCAGCTTTGGGTACTCAAACTTGGCCCCATGTTCAGCTTTGGGTACTCAAACTTGGCCCCATGTTCAGCTTTGGGTACTCAAACTTAGCCCCATGTTCAGCTTTGGGTACTCAAACTTAGCCCCATGTTCAGCTTTGGGTACTCAAACTTGGCCCCATGTTCAGCTTTGGGTACTCAAACTTGGCCCCATGTTCAGCTTTGGGTACTCAAACTTGGCCCCATGTTCAGCTTTGGGTACTCAAACTTAGCCCCATGTTCAGCTTTGGGTACTCAAACTTGGCCCCATGTTCAGCTTTGGGTACTCAGACTTAGCCCCATGCTCAGCTTTGGGTACTCAAACTTAGCCCCATGTTCAGCTTTGGGTACTCAAACTTAGCCCCATGTTCAGCTTTGAGTACTCAAACTTAGCCCCATGCTCAGCTTTGGGTACTCAAACTTAGCCCCATGTTCAGCTTTGAGTACTCAGACTTAGCCCCATGTTCAGCTTTGGGTACTCAAACTTAGCCCCATGTTCAGCTTTGAGTACTCAAACTTAGCCCCATGCTCAGCTTTGGGTACTCAAACTTAGCCCCATGTTCAGCTTTGAGTACTCAGACTTAGCCCCATGTTCAGCTTTGGGTACTCAAACTTAGCCCCATGTTCAGCTTTGGGTACTCAAACTTAGCCCCATGTTCAGCTTTGGGTAGTCAACCCCAGCCTCACTGGTTTATAAGTTGTGCCGATTGGCTGATCCAACAAGGAAGAGGAAGCGGTTTGAGGTGTATCATGTTGTTGGGTGATGTTAGTAGTTTAATGTTTTTACGAGTTCGGGAATGTGGAGTAATCACAGAGCTGGTGAGCAGTGCTGCTCGGTCCGGTCAGAAGGACCTTTATAATGTGACTGAAACAGAGAAAGAGTCATATTCCAAAGAGTCATATTTTGTGAGTGTACATGCAGTTACTGGTCTTAAATTTGTACTCCGACTGAAGTATGATGGGAATCCACAGTGAGGTTCCTGGTTCCTGGATCCTGGTTCCTGTCCCATCCATCAGGAGAAGCAAGAGTGGGAAACGTGCAACAGGGTAGAGGGCGTGTTCACTCCATTCACTCATTCACTCATTCATTCACTAGTTCATTCACTCATTCATTCATCCATTCATTCATTCTCTCTCTCTCTCTCTCTCTCTCTCTCTCTGTCTATCTATCTTTCTCTCCCTCTCTCTCACACTCACACTCACTGTGTTGTTCTTTGTGTTCCTCCATCCGTCAAGGACCTAAACCCTCAAGGTTTGGGGGGTTTTTGTGCCTAGGCCATGGTTGTCCTCCTGAAATGGTTGAGTGGTCACGTTTGTTGTCACAGTGAGCACATAAGAACATGGTGAGGCCACAGCCCTGGTATCGTGACATCACAGAACCAGTATCACATCAGCTTTTTTTTCTTTTTCAGGGTGTTTTTTCTTCCAGGTATTTGTCTGTAAGTGAAATTGTTTGCTTGTTTTCTGAAGGCTGCATGAACGAAGCAAACAATGCAGAACCTACCCAGCCTGAGCAAATGTTAATAAATGTTAAGGTCAATAAAATCATTTCTGAAATCATGTTGTTCTTTCTCTCTCTCTCTCTCTCTCTCTCTCTCTCTCTCTCGCTCTTTTTTCACCACTTTCAGGCAATACAGCGGATGGGTTTTGCTTTGCAAATGTCAGTTCTTACGTTTGTGTGTGTATGTATACGTATGTGTGTGTGTGTGTGTGTGTGTCTGTGTGTGTATGTGAGTGTATGTGTGTGTGCGTGTCCATGTGTGTGTATGTATATGTATGTGTGTCCGTGTGTGTGTATGTGTGTGACTGTGTGTACCTGTGTGTGTATGTGTGTGTGTGTGTGCGTGTGACTGTGTGTACATGTTTGTATGTGTGTGTGTGTATGTATATGTATGTGTGATATAAGTTCTTTAGTTTCTTTGGACTTGTCTTTCAGTTTAGCCCTGTGGCCTAAATTTATTATGGACTCATTATTATATAAAATATAAATTTATTTGTAGAAATTTATGTGAATGTATTGTTATATAAAATGTGTGTGAGGTTTAGTTAGGAAGGCTAAATGTTGAAGGCATGACCCCCCAGCCAATGGAAACACTTGCAACTGTGTGTATATGTGTGAGTGGGTGTGTGTGTGTGTGTGGGTGAGTGTGTGTGAGACTATGTGAGTATGTGTGTGTGAGAGAGTTTGACAGTATGTCATGACTGATGTGACGGCAGAGATGAACCTCCTTTGACTGTTGGCTGTGTGTGTGTGTGCGTGTGTGCGCGTGCGTGTGCATGTGTGTGTGTGTGTGTGTGTGCGTGACCGTTGGCTGCAGAAAACCCCCGTTAGCTTTGGCATTGAGCCGTTAGCTCTGAGTTCGACCAGAGGACTCACAGCCTTCAGCAGTTTATTGGTTTGATCAGAATCAGAGAACTGGTCACCTTATTCGGGTCGTTTTAAACGTGGTGCTCAGGTTCTGGGCTGGACCACCTTATTCGGGTCGTTTTAAACGTGGTACTCAGTCTCTGGTCCTGACCACCTTATTCGGGTCGTTTTAAACGTGGTACTCAGTCTCTGGTCCTGACCACCTTATTCGGGTCGTTTTAAACGTGGTACTCAGTCTCTGGTCCTGACCACCTTATTCGGGTCGTTTTAAACGTGGTACTCAGGTTCTGGTCCTGACCACCTTATTCGGGTCGTTTTAAACGTGGTACTCAGGTTCTGGGCTGGACCACCTTATTCGGGTCATTTTAAACGTGGTGCTCAGGTTCTGGGCTGGACCACCTTATTCGGGTCGTTTTAAACGTGGTGCTCAGGTTCTGGGCTGGACCACCTTATTCGGGTCGTTTTAAACGTGGTCCTCAGGTTCTGGTCCTGGTCACCTTATTCGGGTCGTTTTAAACGTGGTCCTCAGGTTCTGGTCCTGGTCACCTTATTCGGGTCGTTTTAAACGTGGTGCTCAGTCTCTGGGCTGGTCACCTTATTCGGGTCGTTTTAAACGTGGTGCTCAGTCTCTGGGCTGGACCACCTTATTCGGGTCGTTTTAAACGTGGTGCTCAGTCTCTGGGCTGGACCACCTTATTCGGATCGTTTTAAACGTGGTGCTCAGTCTCTGGGCTGGTCGTTTGCATACGACAGGGTGCAGATGTGATGAGTGGAGAACAACGCTTAGCTCCAGGTCACAGCAGGAGCGGCTCAGGCTTGTCATTTGCTTATTCTGGGTTTTTTCTTCTTATTTAAGGTTGATTTGTTTAAGGTTCTCAAGGGAGAATTACAGACAATGAGAATTTCATCTGAACATGCAAAAAAATCCCTGGGAACAGGCTCCCTCTCACAGCGTAGCACTGTGGGTGTGTAGAGTGTGTGTGTGTGTGTAGCCCATAGAGTAAGTGTGTGTTCTTATACTGTGTGTGTGTGTGTATAGTGTGTGTAGCCCATAGAGTGAGTGTGTGTTCTTATACTGTGTGTGTGTGTGTATAGTGTGTGTAGCCCATAGAGTAAGTGTGTGTTCTTATACTGTGTGTGTGTGTGTATAGTGTGTGTAGCCCATAGAGTAAGTGTGTGTTCTTATACTGTGTGTGTGTGTGTATAGTGTGTGTAGCCCATAGAGTGAGTGTGTGTTCTTATACTCTGTGTGTGTGTGTATAGTGTGTGTAGCCCATAGAGTGAGTGTGTGTTCTTATACTGTGTGTGTGTGTGTATAGTGTGTGTAGCCCATAGAGTAAGTGTGTGTTCTTATACTGTGTGTGTGTGTGTATAGTGTGTGTAGCCCATAGAGTGAGTGTGTGTTCTTATACTGTGTGTGTGTGTGTATAGTGTGTGTAGCCCATAGAGTGAGTGTGTGTTCTTATACTGTGTGTGTGTGTGTATAGTGTGTGTAGCCCATAGAGTGAGTGTGTGTTCTTATACTGTGTGTGTGTGTGTATAGTGTGTGTAGCCCATAGAGTGAGTGTGTGTTCTTATACTGTGTGTGTGTGTGTATAGTGTGTGTAGCCCATAGAGTGAGCGTGTGTTCTTATACTCTGTGTGTGTGTGTGTGTGTGTGTGTGTGTGTGGGTGTGTAGAGTGTGTGTATGTGTGTGTGTGTGTGTGTATAGAGTGTGCAGCCCATAGAGTGAGTGTGTGTTCTTATACTCTGTGTGTGTGTGTGTGTATAGTGTGTGTAGCCCATAGAGTGAGTGTGTGTTCTTATACTCTGTGTGTGTGTGTATAGTGTGTGTAGCCCATAGAGTGAGTGTGTGTTCTTATACTGTGTGTGTGTGTGTATAGTGTGTGTAGCCCATAGAGTGAGCGTGTGTTCTTATACTCTGTGTGTGTGTGTGTGTGTGTGTGGGTGTGTAGAGTGTGTGTATGTGTGTGTGTGTGTGTGTATAGAGTGTGCAGCCCATAGAGTAAGTGTGTGTTCTTATACTGTGTGTGTGTGTGTATAGTGTGTGTAGCCCATAGAGTGAGTGTGTGTTCTTATACTGTGTGTGTGTGTGTATAGTGTGTGTAGCCCATAGAGTGAGCGTGTGTTCTTATACTCTGTGTGTGTGTGTGTGTGTGTGTGTGTGTGTGGGTGTGTAGAGTGTGTGTATGTGTGTGTGTGTATAGAGTGTGCAGCCCATAGAGTGAGTGTGTGTTCTTATACTCTGTGTGTGTGTGTGTGTATAGTGTGTGTAGCCCATAGAGTGAGTGTGTGTTCTTATACTCTGTGTGTGTGTGTATAGTGTGTGTAGCCCATAGAGTGAGTGTGTGTTCTTATACTCTGTGTGTGTGTGTATAGTGTGTGTAGCCCATAGAGTGAGTGTGTGTTCTTATACTCTGTGTGTGTGTGTGTATAGTGTGTGTAGCCCATAGAGTGAGTGTGTGTTCTTATACTCTGTGTGTGTGTATAGAGTGTGTAGCCCATAGAGTGAGTGTGTGTTCTTATACTGTGTGTGTGTGTGTGTGTGTGTGTGTGTGTGTGTGTGTGTGTTCTTATACTGTGTGGAGTCTGGTACCAGAGAAGCTTATCATTATTACTCCAAATGAGAGGATCAATGAAGTTTTCAGTTTTTCTGTCTGTCTGTCTATCTGTCTGTCTGTCTGTTATTTTAGAGACGGTGTATTTAAATGTCCCTCTGAAATTAGGGGAAATTTGCGAGTGCTGTATGTCAGCAAACAGATGTGTAGGTCCTGGATGAATGAGAGACACAGATGTGTAAGTCCTGGATGAATGAGAGACACAGATGTGTAAGTCCTGGACGAATGAGAGACACAGATGTGTAAGTCCTGGACGAATGAGAGACACAGATGTGAAAGTCCTGGACGAATGAGAGACACAGATGTGAAAGTCCTGGACGAATGAGAGACACAGATGTGAAAGTCCTGGACGAATGAGAGACACAGATGTGAAAGTCCTGGACGAATGAGAGACACAGATGTGAAAGTCCTGGACGAATGAGTGACACAGATGTGAAAGTCCTGGACGAATGAGAGACACAG
>NC_044501.1:1305606-1315606 GCF_902362185.1 Chanos chanos | reverse complement strand
TTCATCTCAATTTCTCAACATCTGCATTACTGTGACGATGGTATCCCACTCTAATATTTTTACCTCTACCCCTCCTATGTCTGTGTGTTTCTGAACAGAAAACCAATATGGAGCAGCGTCTGGTGGAGGTCCAGGCCCAGTACCAGACCCAGCTGCTGTCCCTGAGTCGGCTGGCGGGCGGCCTGGAGGGGGAGCTGGCCGCGATTCGAGAGAGAATCATGCAGCAGAGCCGAGACTACCAGGTGCTCCTGAGCACCAAGGTCCAACTGGAACAAGAGATCGCCACCTACAAAACTCTCCTGGAGGGAGCAGGAGATCTCAGCAGCCTGGCTGCTCTGAGGGTCGCTGGCGTCAGCTCCTCTAGTTCTGAGGTGAAAGTGGGAGGCGTCAGCTCCTCCAGTTCCGAACTGAAGGTCAGCAGCGTGGCCCTCGAAACAAAGGGATCATCCGGAAGCGTGGAGGTGGACACGTCAATGACGTCTGAGGTCACGGTTTCATCCGAGACAAGGACCAAAGGTACATAGAGTTAGAACGACTAGATACTCAAGCCAAATAACAGGGCAGAGGTCAGGAGAGTCAAAGGGTCAAAGGGAACAAGCGTCTCTGGGGGTCCCACAGCTCTCAGGGCAAGCAGCTGGTTCCAGTGGGCATGATGGCAGTTCAACCCCTTCTGCTTGGTCATTTAGCAAGAATCACGAAGACCATACTTATCACTAAATGAGAGCAGGGCTTTGATTGTCCCAACAGAAAAAAAAACAGTTTAAAACAAAGCTACAGAAGGATTTGTTCTGATATTTGGTTGTTCCTCACATTTTACTCCATGTGTTGAGAAGTTAAGTCATTTTTTACTCACTTTCTCTCATCCCTTCTTTCTACTTTTCTTTCTTCACCTCTTCTGTCACTTTCTTTCTTTTCCTGTCCATCCGTTTTCCGCTCTTTTCCCTCCTCCATCCACCTCTTCCTCTCCTTTCTTACATTTGCAGTGATCACGATGGAAACCAGAGAGTCGGTAGAAACAGCATTGGGGTGAAGTCAGCGTGACCAGCCAGGCCCAGATGACATCTGCCTGCTCCTCGACACAGCTGTCCAAGTCATTCCAGACCTTCCCACTGATCTGTTTCAAAACCTCAACTAAAACCATGCCCGCATGCCCGGTCATTGGTGTGTGACCGTGAACACACTACACACAAACACACAAAACAATTTCAACACGCTTGAGAATGTTGATCTTCAAATAAAGTCAAACTTAAACCATGTCTATTGGTCTGGTCACTATTATGGTGTTCATTTATGTCTGGGAGAACAGGGAAAATGCTGTGTTAACCCAACTAAATTGTTCAAGCAACCAACCACTGTGTCTCACAGTCTAAAGACCAACCAACCACTGTGTCTCACAGCCTAAAGACCAACCAACCACTGTGTCTCACTGCCTAAAGACCCACCAACCACTGTGTCTCACTGCCTAAAGACCAACCAACCACTGTGTCTCACAGCCTAAAGACCAACCAATCACTGTGTCTCATAGTCTAAAGAACAACCAACCACTGTGTCTCACAGTCTAAAGACCAACCAACCACTGTGTCTCACAGCCTAAAGACCCACCAACCACTGTGTCTCACTGCCTAAAGACCAACCAACCACTGTGTCTCACTGCCTAAAGACCAACCAACCACTGTGTCTCACAGCCTAAAGAACAACCAACCACTGTGTCTCACTGCCTAAAGACCCACCAACCACTGTGTCTCACTGCCTAAAGACCAACCAACCACTGTGTCTCACTGTCTAAAGACCAACCAACCACTGTGTCTCACTGCCTAAAGACCAACCAACCACTGTGTCTCACAGTCTAAAGACCAACCAACCACTGTGTCTCACAGCCTAAAGACCAACCAATCACTGTGTCTCATAGTCTAAAGAACAACCAACCACTGTGTCTCACAGTCTAAAGACCCACCAACCACTGTGTCTCACAGCCTAAAGACCAACCAACCACTGTGTCTCACTGCCTAAAGACCCACCAACCACTGTGTCTCACTGCCTAAAGACCAACCAACCACTGTGTCTCACTGCCTAAAGACCCACCAACCACTGTGTCTCACTGCCTAAAGAACAACCAACCACTGTGTCTCACAGTCTAAAGACCAACCAACCACTGTGTCTCACAGCCTAAAGACCAACCAATCACTGTGTCTCATAGTCTAAAGAACAACCAACCACTGTGTCTCACAGTCTAAAGACCAACCAACCACTGTGTCTCACAGCCTAAAGACCCACCAACCACTGTGTCTCACTGCCTAAAGAACAACCAACCACTGTGTCTCACAGTCTAAAGACCAACCAACCACTGTGTCTCACTGCCTAAAGACCAACCAATCACTGTGTCTCACTGCCTAAAGACCCACCAACCACTGTGTCTCACTGCCTAAAGACCCACCAACCACTGTGTCTCACTGCCTAAAGACCAACCAACCACTGTGTCTCACTGCCTAAAGAACAACCAACCACTGTGTCTCACTGCCTAAAGACCAACCAACCACTGTGTCTCACAGCCTAAAGAACAACCAACCACTGTGTCTCACTGTCTAAAGACCCACCAACCACTGTGTCTCACAGCCTAAAGACCAACCAACCACTGTGTCTCACTGTCTAAAGACCAACCAACCACTGTGTCTCACTGCCTAAAGAACAACCAACCACTGTGTCTCACTGCCTAAAGACCAACCAACCACTGTGTCTCACTGTCTAAAGAACAACCAACCACTGTGTCTCACTGCCGAAAGACCAACCAACCACTGTGTCTCACTGTCTAAAGACCAACCAACCACTGTGTCTCACTGCCTAAAGAACAACCAACCACTGTGTCTCACTGCCTAAAGACCCACCAACCACTGTGTCTCACTGCCTAAAGACCAACCAACCACTGTGTCTCACTGCCTAAAGACCAACCAACCACTGTGTCTCACTGCCTAAAGACCCACCAACCACTGTGTCTCACTGCCTAAAGGCCAACCAACCACTGTGTCTCACTGTCTAAAGACCAACCAACCACTGTGTCTCACTGCCTAAAGACCAACCAACCACTGTGTCTCACAGCCTAAAGACCCACCAACCACTGTGTCTCACTGCCTAAAGACCAACCAACCACTGTGTCTCACTGCCTAAAGACCCACCAACCACTGTGTCTCACTGCCTAAAGACCCACCAACCACTGTGTCTCACTGCCTAAAGACCCACCAACCACTGTGTCTCACTGCCTAAAGACCAACCAACCACTGTGTCTCACTGCCTAAAGAACAACCAACCACTGTGTCTCACTGCCTAAAGACCCACCAACCATTGTGTCTCACTGCCTAAAGACCAACCAACCACTGTGTCTCACTGCCTAAAGACCAACCAACCACTGTGTCTCACAGCCTAAAGACCAACCAACCACTGTGTCTCACTGTCTAAAGACCAACCAACCACTGTGTCTCACTGCCTAAAGACCAACCAACCACTGTGTCTCACTGCCTAAAGACCAACCAACCACTGTGTCTCACTGTCTAAAGAACAACCAACCACTGTGTCTCACTGTGACGGCTGTGTATGATGGCCGCACATATAGGCCACTACAACAGTTTAGTTTCCACCCCATTTATCACATACACATAAAATCTGCAATAGACAACAATACAAACTATCATTTGTCCACAACCTTTTATTTTCTTTCAGTTTCCAGGTTAAGTGCACAAACTTGGTTGCTGAAAGATTCTGTTACCCACCATTATTCATTGTCACCTGCTTAGTCATCTTTCCAGATTGGTCCGTCGTGGAAAGGGGTACGTGCGGAAACATGAGCTCTTTATTGGGTTCCCAGAGGCGAGAAGGATCATACCATCATTAATTATCTGAGGGGGCCAGACATCAACCCATGTTTCCTGAATGCTCTGAATGTGTTTGTTTTGTTTTCTTTAACAAGATTATTGGTTAAATAACCGATGTCAGGTTATGTAAATTTCATTTGAATGTATTAGTTTAATTATAACCTTAAATATTTATTTATTAGCCATGCTCTGTTGTTTGTCACCCCCTCTGTCTGTTGTTTGGTGCGGGTCACCAAACTATATATGTGTGGGAGCTCCCTGTGTTTAGCTGTCTTTTGTTCCTGTCTTTTGGTTCTGTCATTTGTCCTGGTGTACCCGAGCATGGCTTATTCATTTTTTTTCCGTTGAGGCTAAACCAATTTCTGCTGTTTGTAGACCTCCGTCACTGGAGGCCAGAGCAGACTGTTTTTTAGTTGTATAAGAATCATTTTGTTTTGACTTTATTTTGGTTTCACTTTCGATTTGCAAAGTTTAATTTCTTTTCTCTCACCACGATGAACGGATGCATCAAGCAATAAACTGCAAATTTCTGCACTGCCACTCCTGTCTCTGTGCCCTTCTCTTGGCCCGCCCTTTACACTCACTGCCTAAAGACCAACCAACCACTGTGTCTCACTGCCTAAAGAACAACCAACCACTGTGTCTCACAGTCTAAAGACCAACCAACCACTGTGTCTCACTGCCTAAAGACCAACCAACCACTGTGTCTCACTGCCTAAAGACCCACCAACCACTGTGTCTCACTGCCTAAAGACCAACCAACCACTGTGTCTCACTGTCTAAAGACCAACCAACCACTGTGTCTCACTGCCTAAAGACCAACCAACCACTGTGTCTCACTGCCTAAAGAACAACCAACCACTGTGTCTCACAGTCTAAAGAACAACCAACCACTGTGTCTCACTGCCTAAAGACCAACCAACCACTGTGTCTCACTGCCTAAAGACCAACCAACCACTGTGTCTCACAGCCTAAAGACCAACCAACCACTGTGTCTCACTGTCTAAAGAACAACCAACCACTGTGTCTCACTGCCTAAAGAACAACCAACCACTGTGTCTCACTGCCTAAAGACCAACCAGCCACTGTGTCTCACTGCCTAAAGACCAACCAACCACTGTGTCTCACTGTCTAAAGACCAACCAACCACTGTGTCTCACAGCCTAAAGAACAACCAACCACTGTGTCTCACTGCCTAAAGACCAACCAACCACTGTGTCTCACTGCCTAAAGACCAACCAACCACTGTGTCTCACTGCCTAAAGACCAACCAACCACTGTGTCTCACAGCCTAAAGACCAACCAACCACTGTGTCTCACTGCCTAAAGACCAACCAACCACTGTGTCTCACAGCCTAAAGACCAACCAACCACTGTGTCTCACTGCCTAAAGACCAACCAACCACTGTGTCTCACTGTCTAAAGACCAACCAACCACTGTGTCTCACTGCCTAAAGACCCACCAACCACTGTGTCTCACTGCCTAAAGACCCACCAACCACTGTGTCTCACTGCCTAAAGACCAACCAACCACTGTGTCTCACAGCCTAAAGACCAACCAACCACTGTGTCTCACTGCCTAAAGACCAACCAACCACTGTGTCTCACTGTCTAAAGACCCACCAACCACTGTGTCTCACCAGAGATAGATAGACAGATAGATAGAGAGATAGATAGATAGATAGATAGATAGATAGATAGATAGATAGATAGATAGAGACCATATAACTATACATAATTTATAATGACATGAAAACATAGTTACTTGGTTACAAGTCACTAAGTGACTTAACGCCTAACGCAGCACATGCACACACACGCACACACGCACACATACACACACGCACACACGCACACGCACACGCACACGCACACGCACACACACGCACACACACACGCACACGCGCACACACACACACACACACACACACACACACACAAGCCGGCAGAGAGAGAGAGAGAGAGAGATAAAGGATAAAATGAATGCAGAGTAGCCCTCGCTGGACGCCTGAGTTCTGAGGGTTACCCACAGGGAAAACCATTTGTCGCAAGCGGCTGAGACACAAGGAGAAATCTCCGTTCTCCCACAGAGCCAGAGGAAACCTCACAGGGTCCTCTGGTCACCTGGGTTCTGCGGTCACCTGGGTTCTCCGGTCACCTGGACCACTGTCTGGTCGGTCTTGTACCGCCTCTCATCGCCAGAGGAGCTAACGGTTTTTAATCCAGGTCACACATCTGGATCTTTATCTAGCACCATCCTTCCTCCCAGGAGAACAGCGGAGAACAGCGGAGAACAGCGGAGAACAGCAGAGAACAGCGGACTGCCCTTCTCTCCACAGGTGCTGGTGGACGACACGTTACCTTCTGTTCCACCAGCTCTAACATATTCAGGGAAAAAAATGTCAACGGGTTTATGTTTAGCAAATACCTTTTCTCAAGTATTTCATGCCCGACCGTTAGAGAGACAGTGTCTATACTGATGGTATCTATTGACAGTATCTTTTTTTCCTTATTATTGTAGTTTTTTACCTAGGCAGCATGGTGGTTCTCAGCCAGAGGACATGCAGGTCAGGTGGACTGGAGATGCCGAATAGCCCCTAGGTATGAATGTGTGTGTGAGTGTGTTTGTCTGTGTGTCTGCCCTGTGATGGACTGGAGACCTGTCCAGGGTGTTTCCCGCCTTTCGCCCAGTGAGCGCTAGGACAGGCTCCAGCACCAACCATGACCCTCACAGCTGAACCCTGTAACCCCTATACTCACTCTCTTCATGACTCAAAATCTCCACCCTCCTCCCACACGTCCCAGCCAATCAGATCACACGAACAGGTGACCAGTCACAAATGGTTAAACTGAACACGTCAAGTTCATAAAGAAAATATGCACATCATAAAAAAAAAATTAAACTCTCATTAAACATCATAAAGATTCAAACAAACCAGGAACACATAGGCATCTCTCTCCCTCTTTATCCAAGTTTTTGTGTGTCTGTGTGTGTCTGTGTGTGTGTGTGTGTGTGTGTGTGTGTGTGTCTGTGTGTGTTAGGTGAAGGGACACCAGGACTGGACCTGTTTTTTAAGAGGATAGTGTAGGAGACAGTATGGTCCAGTGGTGGTGGACAGTATGTTAGGAGAGGGGACACCTCTGACCAGACAATCACACAGTAACAGACAATCACACAGTAACAGACAATCACACAGTAACAGACAGTAACAGACAGTAACAATCACACAGTAACAGACAATCACACAGTAACAAACAGTAACAGACAGTAACAGACAATCACACAGTAACAGACAGTAACAGACAATCACACAGTAACAGATAGAGAAGTTTACAATCACACAGTAACAATCACACAGTAACAGACAGTAACAGACAGTTAGAGAAGTTTAATTGTTGAAGTCTAGAGATGTTGGATGTTAAATCACACCAAACAACAGACATCAGTGCTGACTGAAACAAGCGTATATGAGGACTTCTTTTATTGGTCAATGAGCATTTCTTTAGTATGACATCACAGCTCCCAGAGCACATCAGTGAACATTCTCTGATCCTCTGTGCTATGCACCGTGAGTGCTGATTAACATATGGGTGAAGAGTGAAGCCTCTGGTTATGTGTTAAACCCTGAATGGGTAGTGACCTACTGTCTGGGTAAACAGGTGTATATGGCTATGAGTTTATGGGTAAGAGGTGTGCTAATGTCTGTGTGTGTGTGTGTGTGTGTGTGTGTGTGTGTGTGTGTGTACGCGCAGGCGTGTGTGTATGAGTGTATGTAGTGTGTGTGTGTGTGTATTGGTGGGTGTAGTGTGTGTGTGTGTGTGTGTGTGTGTGTGTGTGTGTTTATGTGTTGGTGTATGTGTGTGCTGGTGGGTGGGTGTATGTAGTGTGTGTTGGTGGGTGGGTGTATGTAGTGTGTGTGTGTGTGTGTGTGTGTGTGTGTGTGTGCTGGTGGGTGGGTGTATGTAGTGTGTGTGTGTGTGTGTGTGTGTGTGTGTTTATGCGTTGGTGTGTGTGTGTACTGGTGGGTGGGTGTATGTAGTGTGTGTGTGTGTGTGTGTGTGTGTGTGTGTTTATGCGTTGGTGTGTGTGTGTACTGGTGGGTGGGTGTATGTAGTGTGTGTGTGTGTGTGTGTGTATGTAGTGTGTGTGTGTGTGTGTGTTGGTGGGTGGGTGTATGTAGTGTGTGTGTCTGTGTGTGTGTTTATGAGTTGGTGTGTGTGTGTGTGTGCTGGTGGGTGAGTGTATGTAGTGTGTGTGTCTGTGTGTGTGTTGGTGGGTGGGTGTATGTAGTGTGTGTGTCTGTGTGTGTGTTTATGAGTTGGTGTGTGTGTGTGTGTGTGTGCTGGTGGGTGGGTGTATGTAGTGTGTGTGTGTATGTAGTGTGTGTGTGTGTGTGTGTTGGTGGGTGGGTGTATGTAGTGTGTGTGTGTGTGTGTGTGTATGTAGTGTGTGTGTCTGTGTGTGTGTTTATGTGTTGGTGGGCTCGGTTGGTTTCTCCACTGGGCCAGGGCAGACTGGGTCTCCCTCAGACACATACCACACCTCATTATGTCGGTTCAACAGCTTCAGGGGGCTGAGAAACACACACACACACACACACACACACACGCAAACACACATGCAAACACACACACACAGAAAGTCAGGAGGAGAGACAATAAGAAGTAGGATAGATGTGTGTGGCTGCTGAGTGAGGTGTGTGTGTGTATGTGTGTGTGTGTGTGTGTGTGTGTGTGTGTGTTTACCTGTCATATCCCACTCCATAGTGGTAAGAGGTGTTGTAAAGGGCATGTACTCTGTGTAGTTCTCTGGTCAGGAGATGAGCGTGTAGGCGTGATGTCACAGACAACATCCATCCTCCGTAACTCCTCACATAGACGTCCATGTCAGGCATGTCCGTGAAGTACAGCTTAAAGAGACAGCACCACAGACAGCTTCATCAGCTTAAAGAGACAGCACCACAGACAGCTTCATCAGCTTAAGGAGACAGGACCACAGACAGCTTCATCAGCTTAAGGAGACAGCACCACAGACAGCTTCATCAGCTTAAGGAGACAGGACCACAGACAGCTTCATCAGCTTAAGGAGACAGGACCACAGACAGGCTCATCAGCTTAAAGAGACAGCACCACAGACAGGCTCATCAGCTTAAAGAGACAGCACCACAGACAGGCTCATCAGCTTAAGGAGACAGGCCCACAGACAGCTTCATCAGCTTAAGGAGACAGGACCACAGACAGGCTCATCAGCTTAAGGAGACAGGACCACAGACAGCTTCATCAGCTTAAGGAGACAGCACCACAGACAGCTTCATCAGCTTAAGGAGACAGGACCACAGACAGCTTCATCAGCTTAAGGAGACAGGACCACAGACAGGCTCATCAGCTTAAGGAGACAGGACCACAGACAGCTTCATCAGCTTAAGGAGACAGCACCACAGACAGCTTCATCAGCTTAAGGAGACAGGACCACAGACAGCTTCATCAGCTTAAGGAGACAGGACCACAGACAGGCTCATCAGCTTAAGGAGACAGGACCACAGACAGCTTCATCAGCTTAAGGAGACAGCACCACAGACAGCTTCATCAGCTTAAGGAGACAGCACCACAGACAGCTTCATCAGCTTAAGGAGACAGGACCACAGACAGGCTCATCAGCTTAAGGAGACAGGACCACAGACAGCTTCATCAGCTTAAGGAGACAGCACCACAGACAGCTTCATCAGCTTAAGGAGACAGCACCACAGACAGCTTCATCAGCTTAAGGAGACAGCACCACAGACAGCTTCATCAGCTTAAGGAGACAGCACCACAGACAGCTTCATCAGCTTAAGGAGACAGGACCACAGACAGGCTCATCAGCTTAAGGAGACAGGACCACAGACAGGCTCATCAGCTTAAAGAGACAGCACCACAGACAGGCTCATCAGCTTAAGGAGACAGGCCCACAGACAGCTTCATCAGCTTAAGGAGACAGCACCACAGACAGGCTCATCAGCTTAAGGAGACAGGACCACAGACAGCTTCATCAGCTTAAGGAGACAGCACCACAGACAGGCTCATCAGCTTAAGGAGACAGGACCACAGACAGGCTCATCAGCTTAAGGAGACAGGACCACAGACAGGCTCATCAGCTT
>NC_044501.1:1285606-1295606 GCF_902362185.1 Chanos chanos | reverse complement strand
CCATCACTTACAGGCAGTAATATTCCTCTTATTTACCGTCAACCCTGTGACTGCCAACCATCAGACTTACAGACAATAATATTCCTCTTATTTACCGTCAACCCTGTGACGCCAACCATCACTTACAGACAATAATATTCCTCTTATTTACCGTCAACCCTGTGACTGCCATCTGTCCCTCTCTCTCTCTCACCCAGCTGTTCAAATTCTGCCCCAGCAATAACTTACAGTCTAAAAACAGATTCCACACACACACACACACACAGACACCCAGTAACTTACAGTCTAAATAACAGATTCCACACACACACACAACTCACCAGGTACAAAACACACACAGACACCCAGTAACTTACAGTCTAAATAACAGACGCCACACACCGTCACAGCCTCACACACACAGACACCCAGAGCCGGCCCAACGCATCAGCGGACAAAGCGGCTGCTTAGGGCCCCTGTAGCCACCAGAGGGCCCCCAAGAATGCTCACAAGAGAGCTTGAATGTTTTGTTTGTTTGTTTGTTTTTTCGTGCTGTGACACGTTATATTGGCGGTAATCATACAAAAACACAACATTATGTTAAGGGGCTGGATAGCTCTTACTACTGGTTTAATCAGTCCTCTCTGACTCACTGATCTACACACCCCCACACCACACACACAGTGATCTACACACCCCCACACAACACAGACAGACAGACAGACACACAGTGATCTACACACCCCCACACAACACAGACAGACAGATACACCCCCACACACAGTGATCTACACACCCCAACACCACACACACAGACAGACACACACACACACACAGTGATCTACACACCCCCACACAACACAGACAGACACACACAGTAATCTACACACCCCCACACAACACAGACAGACACACACACACACACACACACAGTGATCTACACACCCCCACACCACACACACAGACACACACACACACACAGTGATCTACACACCCCCACACAACACAGACAGACACACACAGTGATCTACACACCCCCACACAACACAGACAGACAGACAGACACACACACACACCCCCACACAACACAGACACACACACACACAGTGATCTACACACCCCCACACAACACAGACAGACAGACAGACACACACACACACCCCCACACAACACAGACACACACACACACAGTGATCTACACACCCCCACACCACAGACACACACACACACACAGTGATCTACACACCCCCACACAACACACACAGACACACACACACACACAGTGATCTACACACCCCCACACAACACAGACAGACAGACACACACACACACACACGGTGATCTACACACCCCCACACAACACAGACAGACACACACACACACACACACAGTGATCTACACACCCCCACACAACACAGACAGACACACACACACACACACACAGTGATCTACACACCCCCACACAACACAGACAGACAGACAGACACACACACACACCCCCACACAACACAGACAGACACACACACACACACACACACAGTGATCTACACACTCCCGCACCACACACACACAGGCGGAGCTGAGGCACTGACAGGTCTGAACTGTGTGTTAAACGCATAATTCATCTTTACAACTGTGTCATGAAGATGCTATTCATGTTTAAGAGCATGCTGTGTATGGTTTTTGGCCAGTAAGAGCAGGCTGTGTATGGTTTTTGGCCAGTAAGAGCAGGCTGTGTATGGTTTTTGGCCAGTAAGAGCATGTTGTGTATGGTTTTTGGCCAGTAAGAGCATGTTGTGTATGGTTTTTGGCCAGTAAGAGCAGGCTGTGTATGGTCTTTGGCCAGTAAGAGCAGGCTGTGTATGGTCTTTGGCCAGTAAGAGCAGGCTGTGTATGGTCTTTGGCCAGTAAGAGCATGTTGTGTATGGTTTTTGGCCAGTAAGAGCAGGCTGTGTATGGTTTTTGGCCAGTAAGAGCATGTTGTGTATGGTTTTTGGCCAGTAAGAGCAGGCTGTGTAGGGTTTTTGACCAGTAAGAGCAGGCTGTGTATGGTTTTTGGCCAGTAAGAGCAGGCTGTGTATGGTTTTTGGCCAGTAAGTCTTCCCTTGGCCTCTCTCAAAATCTGTATCAGAAACAAGTTCTTTTCCCTCCAAAACCAATTCAAAGCAAGACATTTATTCAGCATATCACACCAGCCAGCAAAACTCATCTCTGTCCCCTGGATTTCTCTTAGTGAACCAAGAAAAGGATGATTATGAATATGGAAAATCTTCTTGGTCCAAGACAAATACGCCAAAACCTGAAGTCTGAAATCAAATTCAAGCACAAATACAGTCTTCAGGACACACCAGTTCATCATAAGACTTGTACAGAACAGGATGAGGACATTTGCAGAGAACAGAGACAGAACGGAAGACCGCGAGAGAGAAGAACATCCATTAGGAGCACTGTGTTACAGTCACTGGTCTGAATGGGACAGTCACTGGATTTAATGGGACAGTTCTCCTGCAACCGCCAGAAATATTGTGAACAAAAGTATAACTGCATTACAACAACAACAACATTAATGATGAGAATAATAACACCAACAATAGTGTGACACACAGGAAAAAAAATCAACATTTACAAGTAAATAAAACAGAACAGTACAACTTAAATATTATCAACATCCGGAAAGACTGAATAAAATATTAATTAACCAAAGGAAGAAAAGTTTTTGAGTAAAAACGATTGAAAATCTTTGGACTTGCAAGCCAGTCTTTCTCCCCAGCGACTCAGAAAGTGTGTGGAGTGGAAAAGAAGAGAGAGAGAGAGACAGGAGAGAGAGAGAGACACACACACACACAGGGAGAGAATCTGCTCTTTTCCTGGCTGAGATGAAGTTGTCTACCTGATAAAGACATCACCTCGGAATGAACCATTTCAACAGAATGCGGGGGAGGGGCCACTCTGTGTTTTTCTAAACCGACAGAAGACAGGACCAACTCTCTCCCTCTCTTGGCCACACACACACACACCCACACACATACATACACACACACATTTTTAAGTCTGAAAACTTGTCCAGAAAGTGTCCACTTCCAAGTTTTCTCTGGTTTCTTGATATTGCATAGCACGGCAGCAGGACCACATCACCGCTGCAGCTGGAGTGAAAGGGGCGGGGTTTAAGTCAGTCCGTACCCCTCCCCCTTTATGACATCACGCTCACAAGGCAGCATCTCTCTGTCTCTCTCGGCCGTTTAAGGTCTTCTTCACTTTGGAGATGCCCTCCAACACCCCAGACTCTGTTACACTGGAGATAGAGACAGAAACAGACAGACAAGGAGAGAGAGAGGGGGAGAGAGAGAGAGAGAGAGAGAGAGAGAGAGAGAGAGAGAGAGAGAGAGAGAGAGAGAGAGAGGTAGAGAGAGAGAGAGAGAGGGAGAGAGCGAGAGAGAGAGCGAGAGAGAGAGAGAGGGAGAGAGAGAAAGAGAGAGAGGGAGAGAGAGACAGACAGAGAGAGAGGGAGAGAGACAGAGAGAATTTAAGAATCACTTTGAGTTGCTGTTTCATCTATTTCATGCCTCATTATTGAGATACAATGAAAACCTCGTCACAATGATGAATACTACACAACAAACACAACAACGCAACACACACACACACGCGCGCACACACACACACACAATAGTCAGGTATTTATTTTATCAGATGATGTCTTACACTTCATCCATCTCCATGTCCTCTTCGTCCTGAGGAAGCTGAAGGTAGGGGTTATTGGAGGCTGGGCGGAACTTAAAGCCCGTCAACACAAAGAATATCAGTGTGGACACCTCCACCAGAAACTAAAGAGAGAGGGAGAGAGAGAGAGAGAGAGAGGGAGAGAGGGAGAGAGAGAGAGAGAGGGAGAGAGAGAGAGAGAGGGAGAGAGAGAGAGAGAGAGAGATTTAACATGTAAAACATTTATACTGCTATAGGTGTGTTCTTCTGTTCGCTCAAACAGTCAAAGGTCAAACAGTCAAACCGAGATGGCAGATGCACTGACGTCCTACAGGGACAATAATGAGACTGTTACTGAAATCAGCATGGTGCAATGTGATGGTGAATGTGGATGGTGTTGATTGGTGGATGGTGTTGATTGGTGTAGGGTGAATGTGGATGGTGTTGATTGGTCGAGGGTGAATGTGGATGGTGTTGATTGGTGGATAGTGTTGATTGGTGGATGGTGAATGTGGATGGTGTTGATTGGTGGATAGTGTTGATTGGTGGATGGTGAATGTGGATGGTGTTGATTGGTGGATAGTGTTGATTGGTGGATGGTGAATGTGGATGGTGTTGATTGGTGGAGGGTGAATGTGGATGGTGTTGATTGGTGGATAGTGAATGAGGATGGTGTTGATTGGTGGACGGTGAATGTGGATGGTGTTGATTGGTGGATGGTGAATGTGGATGGTGGTGATTGGTGGAGGGTGAATGAGGATGATGGTGATTGGTGGATGGTGAATGAGGATGATGGTGATTGGTGGAGGGTGAATGAGGATGATGGTGATTGGTGGAGGGTGAATGAGGATGATGGTGATTGGTGGATGGTGAATGTGGATAGTGTTGATTGGTGGATGGTGAATGTGGATGGTGTTGATTGGTGGATGGTGATGATTGGTGGAGGGTGAATGTGGATGGTGTTGATTGGCGGATGGTGAATGAGGATGATGGTGATTGGTGGAGGGTGAATGAGGATGATGGTGATTGGTGGAGGGTGAATGAGGATGATGGTGATTGGTGGATGGTGAATGTGGATAGTGTTGATTGGTGGATGGTGAATGTGGATGGTGTTGATTGGTGGAGGGTGAATGTGGATGGTGTTGATTGGTGGAGGGTGAATGTGGATGGTGTTGATTGGTGGATGGTGAATGTGGATGGTGTTGATTGGTGGATAGTGAATAAGGACAGTGGTGATTGGTCTCACCTCCTGACACCACTGCCATTGGAACGGCACAGTGACTCTGAGTAGAATAGCTATGATCCTGGTGAAGTAAATATAACACACAATCTACACACAGACAGAGAGAGAGAGAGAGAGAGAGAGAGAGAGAGAAGCAATTATTTATCAAATCAATACTGACTCACAGGCCAACAGACACATCAACAACATCAGCGTTGTTTGACTGACGACCTTGAGAAAGCCAGTTGTCTAAAGTTGTCTGTCTGATTGATCTCTTCCCTTAATACTGAGACTTTCCCTAATGTACCAAAGACTTATAACATCAACACCATGCTAACCAAATAACGTCACTGCCCTGAATCTAAATATAACCCTATACCACTAATCCTCACATGTGCAACTGACTGTCCTATGACTGCCCTATACCATTACTCCTCACATGTGCAACTGACTGTCCTATACCATTACTCCTCACATGTGGAACTGACTGTCCTATGACTGCCCTATACCATTACTCCTCACATGTGGAACTGACTGTCCTATGACTGCCCTATACCACTACTCCTCACATGTGGAACTGACTGTCCTATGACTGCCCTATACCATTACTCCTCACATGTGGAACTGACTGTCCTATACCATTACTCCTCACATGTGGAACTGACTGCCCTATACCACTACTCCTCACATGTGGAACTGACTGTCCTATACCATTACTCCTCACATGTGGAACTGACTGTCCTATACCATTACTCCTCACATGTGGAACTGACTGTCCTGAGCTGGTACACACCAGGCAACACCCCACTGACCATGATCTTTATTGAATATGGACTGCAGGTTGATCTTTATTGAATATGGACTGCAGATTGATCTTTATTGAATATGGACTGCAGATTGATCTTTATTGAATTTGCAGATTGTATATTTTCCTGCATTGCTTAAGGCGGTGTCATGGAAAAGAACCCAAACAAGGCTTTTGTTTCCAGTCAGTGTAAAAACTGTCAACGCTACATTGTTACACACAGTGTCAGTGTAAAAACTGTCAACGCTACATTGTTACACACAGTGTCAGTGTAAAAACTGTCAACGCTACATTGTTACACACAGTGTCAGTGTAAAAACTGTCAACGCTACATTGTTACACACAGTGTCAGTGTAAATACTGTCAACGCTACATTGTTACACACAGTGTCGGTGTAAATACTGTCAACGCTACATTGTTACACACAGTGTCGGTGTAAATACTGTCAACGCTACATTGTTACACACAGTGTCGGTGTAAAAACAGTCAACGCTACATTGTTACACACAGTGTCGGTGTAAAAACAGTCAACGCTACATTGTTACACACAGTGTTGGTGTGTGTTTCTTCCACAGGAAATAACAGGAGTGAAATCCTAATGCATGTTACGTGCCATCAGTACGAGTACTGTCTAAAGACTGGTTCTGTACTCACCATCACATAGTACTGTCTAAAGACTGGCCCTGCACTCACCATCACATAGTACTGTCTAAAGACTGGTTCAGTACTCACCATCACATAGCACTGTCTAAAGACTGGTTCAATACTCACCATCACATAGCACTGTCTAAAGACTGGTTCTGTACTCACCATCACATAGTACTGTCTAAAGACTGGCCCTGCACTCACCATCACATAGAACTGTCTAAAGACTGGCCCTGCACTCACCATCACATAGTACTGTCTAAAGACTGGTTCTGTACTCACCATCACATAGAACTGTCTAAAGACTGGCCCTGCACTCACCATCACATAGTACTGTCTAAAGACTGGCCCTGCACTCACCATCACATAGTACTGTCTAAAGACTGGTTCAATACTCACCATCACATAGCACTGTCTAAAGACTGGTTCTGTACTCACCATCACATAGCACTGTCTAAAGACTGGTTCAATACTCACCATCACATAGTACTGTCTAAAGACTGGTTCAGTACTCACCATCACATAGTACTGTCTAAAGACTGGTTCTGTACTCACCATCACATAGTACTGTCTAAAGACTGGTTCTGTACTCACCGTCACATAGTACTGTCTAAAGACTGATTCTGTACTCACCATCACATAGTACTGTCTAAAGACTGGCCCTGCACTCACCATCACATAGTACTGTCTAAAGACTGGTTCAGTACTCACCATCACATAGTACTGTCTGAAGACTGGTTCAGTACTCACCATCACATAGTACTGTCTGAAGACTGGTTCAGTACTCACCATCACATAGTAATGTCTAAAGAGCTTCAGCTTCTCAAGATTCATAGCCGCTACAGGACAGAAAGAGACAGTCAGTACAGGACAGAGCAAGACAGTCACTCACACATGCCCTCTCACACAGAGTTACAAGACAGACAATCACTACAGCTCATACCCAAAGACAGTCAGTCAATCACTACAGCTCATACCCAAAGACAGTCATTCAATCACTACAGCTCACACCCAAAGACAGTCAGTCAGTCATTACAGCTCATACCCAAAGACAGTCAGTCAATCACTACAGCTCATACCCAAAGACAGTCAGTCAATCACTACAGCTCATACAGGAGAGAGGGAGAGAGAGAGACACACACACACACACACACACACCTTTCCCATCAGTGGTGGAGGCTTCCTGAAGGTGTCGAATTGACCTGAGAAACAGACAGATGTCAGATGTAACATGTCTGAGCCAGCAATATCAGGCACAGACACACAGAAACACACACACACACACACACACACACACACACAGTAAGACAGCAATATGAGACACACACACACACACACAGAGTAAGACAGCAATATCAGACACAGACACAGACACACACACACAGTAAGACAGCAATATCAGACACAGACACACACACGCACACACACACACACAGTAAGACAGCAATATCAGGCACAGACACACATACACACACACAGTAAGACAGCAATATGAGACACACACACACACACACAGAGTAAGACAGCAATATCAGACACAGACACAGACACACACACACAGTAAGACAGCAACATCAGACACACACACACACACACACAGTAAGACAGCAATATCAGACACACACACACAGTAAGACAGCAATATCAGACACACACACACAGCAAGAGAGCAATATCAGACACACACACACACACACAGTAAGACAGCAATATCAGACTCAGACAAACACACACACACACACACACACAGTAAGACAGCAATATCAGGCACACACACAGTAAGACAGCAATATCAGGCACAGACACACACACACACACACACACAGTAAGACAGCAATATCAGGCACAGACACACACACACACAGACACAGTAAGACAGCAATATCAGACACACACACACACACACACACACACACACACACACGCACACACGAACCAGACGACGGGGAAGAGGATGGCTCCACAGCAGATGAGGTCGACGAGGAAGAGGATCTCTCTCCACAGAGCGTACTCACTGGAGCCTTCCTCAGTCTCCTCTATGATGATATAAGCCACATTCGCCAGCACCTGATCAGGACATGCACCCACAGACTGGTCAGTACAGTCACTGAAACATTCATCAGTAAATTCACCGATACATTCACCTACAGACTGGTCACTACAGTCACTGAAACATTCATCAGTAAATTCACCAATACACTCACCAACAGACTGGTCACTACAGTCACTGAAACATTCATCAGTGCATTCACCGATACATTCACCAACAGACTGGTCAGTACAGTCACTGAAACATTCATCAGTAAATTCACCGATACATTCACCTACAGACTGGTCACTACAGTCACTGAAACATTCATCAGTAAATTCACCAATACACTCACCTACAGACTGGTCACTACAGTCACTGAAACATTCATCAGTGCATTCACCGATACATTCACCAACAGACTGGTCAGTACAGTCACTGAAACATTCATCAGTAAATTCACCGATACATTCACCAACAGACTGGTCAGTACAGTCACTGAAACATTCATCAGTAAATTCACCAATACACTCACCAACAGACTGGTCACTACAGTCACTGAAACATTCATCAGTGCATTCACCGATACATTCACCAACAGACTGGTCAGTACAGTCACTGAAACATTCATCAGTAAATTCACCGATACATTCACCTACAGACTGGTCACTACAGTCACTGAAACATTCATCAGTAAATTCACCAATACACTCACCTACAGACTGGTCACTACAGTCACTGAAACATTCATCAGTGCATTCACCGATACATTCACCAACAGACTGGTCAGTACAGTCACTGAAACATTCATCAGTAAATTCACCGATACATTCACCTACAGACTGGTCACTACAGTCACTGAAACATTCATCAGTGCATTCACCGATACACTCACCTACAGACTGGTCACTACAGTCACTGAAACATTCATCAGTGCATTCACCGATACATTCACCAACAGACTGGTCAGTACAGTCACTGAAACATTCATCAGTAAATTCACCGATACACTCACCTACAGACTGGTCACTACAGTCACTGAAACATTCACCGATACATTCAGCAATACAGTCTTCAGTTCATTCACCAATACAGTCATAAATGCATTTACCAATACAGACATGAACATAGTCATTAATATGTTCATCAGTAAAGTCATCAATATAGATAAGAAGACATAATACAACTGATCATTTCAATCCATACTGTACATTCACCCTAACACTACACTACACACATTCACCCTAACACTGCTCTATACCACACACATTCACCCTAACACTATACCACACACATTCACCCTAACACTGCTCTATACCACACACAGTCACCCTAACACTACACCACACACATTCACCCTAACACTGCTCTATACCACACACAGTCACCCTAACACTATACTACACACATTCACCCTAACACTGCTCTATACCACACACATTCACCCTCACACTATACCACACACATTCACCCTAACACTGCTCTGTACCACACACATTCACCCTAACACTATACCACACACATTCACCCTAACACTGCTTTATACCACACACATTCACCCTAACACTGCTCTATACCACACACATTCACCCTAACACTATACCACACACATTCACCCTAA
>NC_044501.1:1278106-1280606 GCF_902362185.1 Chanos chanos | reverse complement strand
TGAAAGGAGGTTACTTAACGATACCCTTCTGACTGAAAGGACTATATTGTCAACTATATCGTCAGTATTGAGGGATGACACAGCCCTATACAGGGCACATTACACACACACACACACACACACACACACACACACACACACTCACACATAGAGCATGAGAAACACAAACACACACACACACACACACACACACAGCATTACAAACACACACACTCACACATAGCATTAAAAACACACACACACACACTCACACATAGAGCATGACAAACAAACACACACACACAAACACAAACACAAACAAGTTTTACCTGATGCTCTTTTTTGTCCTCAGCCTTGGCTTGCGTCTGACTTGGCTGTGTTCTGGTGTCCTTGGCTGCTTTAGTGGTGCCTGTCTCATCTTTTCTCACAGTGGTATGAATAGGTTCTGTTGTCTTGGCTCCTGTGTGTGGAGCAGGCCCCTTGACGGTGGGTTCTGGAGCTTGTCCATTATTATGCTTGTCCCTCTTTCTTCTGGTTCCTACGTAAAAAGACAGCAGTCACTCATGTGTGCAGGGTACTGAACGCCATCGCCCCCGGATTTAGGGGGGATTCTCACGTATGTGTGATTTCCCAGTGTAAACTGGATTTAGGGGGGATTCTCACGTATGTGTGATTACCCAGTGTAAACTGGATTTAGGGGGATTCTCATGTATGTGTGATTACCCAGTGTAAACTGGATTTAGGGGGGATTCTCATGTATGTGTGATTACCCAGTGTAAACTGGATTTAGGGGGGATTCTCACGTATGTGTGATTTCTCAGTGTAAACTGGATTTAGGGGGGATTCTCACGTATGTGTGATTACCCAGTGTAAACTGGATTTAGGGGGGATTCTCATGTATGTGCGATTTCTCAGTGTAAACTGGATTTAGGGGGGATTCTCACGTATGTGTGATTTCCCTGTGTAAACTGGATTTAGGGGGGATTCTCATGTATGTGTGATTTCCCTGTGTAAACTGGATTTAGGGGGGATTCTCATGTATGTGTGATTACCCTGTGTAAACTGGATTTAGGGGGGATTCTCATGTATGTGTGATTACCCAGTGTAAACTGGATTTAGGGGGGATTCTCATGTATGTGTGATTTCCCAGTGTAAACTGGATTTAGGGGGGATTCTCACGTATGTGTGATTACCCAGTGTAAACTGGATTTAGGGGGGATTCTCATGTATGTGCGATTTCTCAGTGTAAACTGGATTTAGGGGGGATTCTCATGTATGTGTGATTTCCCAGTGTAAACTGGATTTAGGGGGATTCTCATGTATGTGTGATTACCCAGTGTAAACTGGATTTAGGGGGATTCTCATGTATGTGTGATTTCCCAGTGTAAACTGGATTTAGGGGGATTCTCATGTATGTGTGATTTCCCAGTGTAAACTGGATTTAGGGGGGATTCTCATGTATGTGCGATTTCTCAGTGTAAACTGGATTTAGGGGGGATTCTCATGTATGTGTGATTTCCCAGTGTAAACTGGATTTAGGGGGATTCTCATGTATGTGTGATTACCCAGTGTAAACTGGATTTAGGGGGATTCTCATGTATGTGTGATTTCCCAGTGTAAACTGGATTTAGGGGGATTCTCATGTATGTGTGATTACCCAGTGTAAACTGGATTTAGGGGGATTCTCACGTATGTGTGATTACCCAGTGTAAACTGGATTTAGGGGGGATTCTCATGTATGTGTGATTTCCCAGTGTAAACTGGATTTAGGGGGGATTCTCATGTATGTGTGATTTCCCAGTGTAAACTGGATTTAGGGGGGATTCTCATGTATGTGCGATTTCTCAGTGTAAACTGGATTTAGGGGGGATTCTCATGTATGTGTGATTTCCCAGTGTAAACTGGATTTAGGGGGGATTCTCATGTATGTGTGATTTCCCAGTGTAAACTGGATTTAGGGGGGATTCTCATGTATGTGCGATTACCCAATGTAAACTGGATTTAGGGGGGATTCTCATGTATGTGCGATTTCTCAGTGTAAACTGGATTTAGGGGGGATTCTCATGTATGTGTGATTTCCCAGTGTAAACTGGATTTAGGGGGGATTCTCATGTATGTGCGATTTCTCAGTGTAAACTGGATTTAGGGGGGATTCTCATGTATGTGCGATTTCTCAGTGTAAACTGGATTTAGGGGGGATTCTCATGTATGTGTGATTTCCCAGTGTAAACTGGATTTAGGGGGGATTCTCATGTATGTGCGATTTCTCAGTGTAAACTGGATTTAGGGGGGATTCTCATGTATGTGTGATTTCCCAGTGTAAACTGGATTTAGGGGGATTCTCACGTATGTGTGATTTCCCAGTGTAAACTGGATTTAGGGGGATTCTCACGTATGTGTGATTTCCCAGTGTAAACTGGATTTAGGGGGGATTCTCATGTATGTGTGATTTCCCAGTGTAAACTGGATTTAGGGGGGATTCTCATGTATGTGTGATTTCCCAGTGTAAACTGGATTTAGG
>NC_044501.1:1233106-1270606 GCF_902362185.1 Chanos chanos | reverse complement strand
ATGCATGTACTCGAGGGTGAGATGTCATGCTTTATGGATAAGAGATAACGCTTACCTTAAGAGTGAGGTGGTGGATTCTTGCGTGGCTAAAACACGCTTCAAATAACACAAGACAAGCTGCTAAATAAACGACTCGGTTTAAAACCATTGTCGTGTTGTTCCTAACAGTGTCCGATACCTGTTTTATTCGTTTGTTTATAACTTTCTTTTAATCAACAATTAAAAAGAATGTTTCGCTAACTTAGTTGCTTGTTTCTAAACTCTTCCCCACGTCTACTTACTTCCTGGATTCGTAAGAGTTCACACGTCATCATACAGACCGACTAAACATAACGCCTCTAGCGGTGGGAGGGCGTAATACAGTATTTATTGTCTGAGGGCGGAGCATCTGCTGCCCAACTTTCCGAACTTCATTCCTGAAGTTTTGATACCTGACGAGCCGGTTCAGATCATTTCCTCGTTGGTTGCCAATTTTTTTTTGGTTGCTATCTTTTTTTTTTTTTTTTTTTTTTTTAAAAATCAAGTAAACGATAGTTTACGAAGCATTGACACGGTTTACAGTTTAGATTGGAAGTGATTCAAGGTCAGTAGCACTCGAAATACCATTACTTGGCGACATCTGTTATAACTGTTCAAGACGACCTGACTGATAGGTATCAGGAACACAGGAAGCTCGAAAGATGATGGTTACGTTGGGACGATACTCAAAGCCGTATCGGTACTTTAACATTACTGGCACAGATTTAAGGTTGAACCGTTATTCAAGCGATTTCAACGATTAGATAAAAACGTGAAGTGAAATGTCAGAAATTTAGAGATTTTATGAAACATAGTCCCCGACTCTTTTGCGCACTGTATTCATTTATTTGTTTTTCATTCACAAGACAATGCAGTTATTATTCATTTACATGCTCAGTTTTCCAATATGATGCAATGCTGTGAAATTAAAATATAGGTGTATTCACGTAGGCTACAATTTTCAAAGAAGTTTGTGGGGAAAAAATGCAGATGTTTTAAATAATATCATGCTCTAATACCAAGTAACCTATATATTAACATGAGTTTAAAGTCATGGTATGAGAGTTTATAGAAGAATCTGTTGTTACACATAGTCATGTTGTCACACATTATAGCATAGATATCATAGAAGGCATTAACCCCTGCAGTGCTGCTCAGGAAACCCCTAGCTGACCTACAGTGGCCTACAACACAGGTCTGATCCTCATAGAAACTGCCTTGGCAGAGTAGTAAAAACCCTCCCAGGCTTTCCATGTAATGCCAATAGTATAATGATCATTGTGCTGTTTTCCACACTTATACACCGTCAGGGTTGAAATAGTGGCAGTTGTGATACTAAATCTCTTGGCACATTTCGAATCGCTGGTGTCCTGTTCTACATCAAAGGTGGAGGATTTAGAACCGTCGTGACAGGTCAGCTCTGAGAAAGAGAAGAGGAGAAGAGGCTCCAAGTTTAAATTCTAAGAGGGTTAGATTTTCTTTTTTTTTTTTAACACAAGACGGTTTCTCTGTGGGAGTGTCGCCCAATCCTGCTCCTGGAGTCCCAGAGTCCAGCAGGTCTCAGATCTCTCCCTGCTCGCATCGTGTTCCAACCCTTCACTGGTCTGAGTCAGGTTTCAGATCTCTCCCTGTTCACATCGTGTTCCAACCCTGCACTGGTCTGAGTAAGGTCTCAGATCTCTCCCTGCTCACATCGTGTTCCAACCCTTCACTGGTCTGAGTCAGGTTTAAGATCTCTCCCTGTTCACATCGTGTTCCAACCCTGCACTGGTCTGAGTCAGGTTTCAGATCTCTCCCTGCTCGCATCGTGTTCCAACCCTTCACTGGTCTGAGTCAGGTTTCAGATCTCTCCCTGTTCACATCGTGTTCCAACCCTACACTGGTCTGAGTAAGGTCTCAGATCTCTCCCTGTTCACATCGTGTTCCAACCCTTCACTGGTCTGAGTCAGGTTTCAGATCTCTCCCTGCTCGCATCGTGTTCCAACCCTTCACTGGTCTGAGTCAGGTGTGTTAGAGCCTGTGTGTTAAGACTTTTAGGCCTGCAGGACCAGGCCTGAAAACAAAACAAAGCAAAACAAAACAAAACAAAACACTGTAACGATAGGAAGTGTTGATTTGTGGTGGAAGTCATTAAACACTTATTTAACACAGAACTGTTTGACACAGCTTCAAGCATCACGGCCCAAGCCTTTATGGGGCCCTAAGCAGAATTTGATTGGGGGCCCCCACCGCCTTGGCGCCGTCAGTAGTATTGACTATTCTCAATGCTTGACCATTCACACACCTACTGTAAATCTAACACAGCCATTATCAACTTTATTAGTCGTAGTTGTGTTGCTTACATCATACCAATGTCAACCTGGCATGTTTTTACCCCTTATGTGGTTTTTAATCACCAAAGGTTGCAAACTCACAAGAGTGGTCTGGTGTTAATTTGCACTTTAATACTCAGAGTGATACAGTTCTCAGAGGCACACTGAACGTGGTGTGCTGAAAGGTAACAAATGAACCAGCACTTACATTTACTGTAAACAAGTTAACCAATTGCTTCTGGTTTAAAAAATCAGGGCCACACTGCTGAAAAACATTCTACGATTCTGAGAATAAGGTCGTAATATTACAAGAATAAAGTTGTAATTGAGAAGACAAAGTCATAATGTTACGAGAATAAAATCGTAAAATTTAGAGGAAAAAAATCATATTTTTAAGGGAAACATTTGATCAGCAGCCAACAAAGCAGGTGAGAGGACAGTCAGTTTCAGCCTGGGCGTCTGGCCACTGCTGTTTGTCCCAGGCGTCGTGCCGTGCCACACACATGGCAGCAGGTAACTTTACGTAATCATCATTAAACATTTGATAAATGCGGTTGAGCAAACGCGGGTTTACAGTTTCGTTCCTCATTTTAACCCAGGCGGCAGGCTGCTCTTCTGATATTTCACCTCTAAAATAACACGTAGATTAAAATTACGACTTTTATTCTCGTAATACTATGACTTTTTTTTTCTTGCAAAATCACGACTTCATTCTCGCAATATTTCGACTTTATTCTCGAAATCTCAGAATTGTTTCCCCTCAGTGCTGCACTTATTCTCTGTCGTAAGAACAACACTGGTCTAAATCAAATAATTTAGATAACCAGAAGGATACGTCCTTTTTGCCGCGTTGCTTTTTGCCTGAGGTTTCCTTCAACGCAAAGCAGAGGACTGTACCCTAATATTAGTCTGACTGACTGTGTTTGCATCAAAATGCAGCTAAACGTCTGTTACAGTGCGCATGTGCATGAACGTAATACCAGCTCTCACAGAGGCAGTGGGAATGAATTAAACCAGTAGTATTAGCTAGGCAGCCTGTTAACATATTTTTGCCTTTTGTGATTATCATTGATATAATATATCACCACAAAAAAAAAGAGAAAGAAAAAAAAGAGAGAAAAAAAAAATCAAAATCTCCTCTGGGTGCTCTTGGCCGCCCTCTGGTGGCCACGGGAGGCCTAAGCAGCCTCTTAGCTGGCTTGCGCGCCGGCCCGGCTCTGCACACCTTCATGTGTAATGACGTGTGCCACGAACAGTACACTTGATAAACACACAGTTCAAAGGTCATTAAACCTACTAATCAGCAGCCTGTAGCCTTGTGCCTCAGAGGCCGCTGAGAAAGCCGAGTATTGGGCATAGACTTTCACCCCTGAAAAGTCCTCCACGTCTACTCTCAGTTCACACTCTTCACTCTCAGCTTACACTCTTCACTCTCCGTGTCAGCTGGTTAATGTTTTCCAGTCCTAGTAGCACAAAATGGCACAAAACAAAACCCTCAGTTTGCAGTAGCACTGTTGGATCCCTCAGTATGTGGGAACCACAGAGATCCACACAAACAGTACAGTACATTCCCAGGAGACTCGTGCCATCACGAATTAAAAGCTAATTAAATTTATAAAAGATATTTAAATTTGTTTTTGTTATTAAATTAAACTTCCAAAACTTTCAGAAATGGTAAATTCTTTTCTAGCCAGTGCTGCCCCTCTGCATTCCCAGAGCCTTTCTTATCCTGAGCCCAGGGCCAGTGGACCTTCACCGACCGGACCATCCATTCTCCTCTGAATCACCTGAAGGAGACACTGGTCTAAAACACTGGTCTAAAACACTGGTCTACAACACTGCTCTATAACACTGGTCTAAAACACTGCTCTATAACACTGGTCTAAAATGCTGCTCTTACACACTGGTCTAAAACACTGGTCTAAAACACTGATCTAAAACACTGGTCTAAAACACTGGTCAGAAACACTGGTCTACAACACTGCTCTATAACACTGGTCTAAAGCACTGGTCTAAAACAGTGGTCAAAAACACTGGTCTTACACACTGGTCAAAAACACTGCTCTAAAATGCTGCTCTTATATACTGGTCTAAAACACTGGTCTTACACACTGGTCTAAAACACTGCTCTATAACACTGGTCTAAAACAGTGGTCAAAAACACTGGTCTAAAACACTGGTCTTACACACTGGTCTAAAACACTGATCTAAAACACTGGTCTAAAACACTGATCTAAAACACTGGTCTAAAACACTGATCTAAAACACTGGTCTAAAACACTGATCTAAAACACTGGTCTAAAACAATGGTCAGAAACACTGGTCTAAAACACTGGTCTAAAATGCTGCTCTTACACACTGGTCTTACACACTGGTCTAAAACAGACCTTATCTATCAGTGACATTACCAAACAATGACATTACCAAACAATAACATTACCTTACAATGACATTACTAAACAACGACCTTATCTTGCAATGGTCTTACCTTACAATGAAATTACCTTACAATGACATTACTTTACAATGATATTACCTTACAATGAAACTACCTGACAATGACATTACCAAACAAACAATGACATTACCAAATAATGACATTACCTAACAATGACCTTACCTTACAATGACATTACCAAACAATAACATTACCTTACAATGACCTTACCTTACAATGACCTTATCTTGCAATGGTCTTACCTTACAATGAAATTACCTTACAATGACATTACTTTACAATGATATTACCTTACAATGAAATTACCTGACAATGACATTACCAAACAAACAATGACATTACCAAATAATGACATTAACTAACAATGACCTTACCTTACAATGACATTACCAAACAATAACATTACCTTACAATGACCTTATCTTGCAATGATCTTACCTTACAATGAAATTACCTTACAATGACATTACTTTACAATGACCTTACCTTACAATGACATTACCAAATAACGACATTACCTAACAATGACCTCACCTTACAATGACATTACCAAATAATGACATTACCTTACAATGACCTTACCTTACAATGACATTACCTTACAATGACCTTATCTTGCAATGATCTTACCTTACAATGACATTACCTTACAATGACATTATCTTGCAATGATCTCACCTTACAATGACATTACCAACTAATGACATTACCTAACAATGACCTTACCTTACAATGACATTACCAAATAATGACATTACCTAACAATGACCTTACCTTACAATGACATTACTAAATAATGACATTACCTAACAATGACCTTACCTTACAATGACATTACTAAATAATGACATTACCTAACAATGACCTTACCTTACAATGACCTTACTTTACAATGACGTTACCTTACAATGACCTTATCTTGCAATGATCTTACCTTACAATGACATTACCTTACAATGACCTTACCTTACAATGACATTACCAAATAATGAAACCCCACTGACACACAGTCAACTAACACACACCAACACACAGTCAACTAACACACACCAACACACAGTCAACTTACACACACCAACACACAGTCAACTTACACACACCAACACACAGTCAACTAACACACACTAACACACAACTAAGACACACCAGCAGCCAACTAACACACAGTCATTACTTGATTCAGGACTTGATTTCATTTTATTTATTTATTTTGAAATCTAATAACAATGAAAAAAGGAAACGTGCTGAGGTTTGACAAATGCATCTGAGAAGTTTAAATAAAAGAGACACAGCTCTCAGTATGTTTCTGTTTATTTATGCTCTTCTGAGTTTCATAAATGTGTCAGTTTTATAAATGTATCAGTTTCATAAATGTGTCAGTTTTATAAATGTATCAGTTTTATAAATGTGTCAGTTTTATAAATGCATCAGTTTTATAAATGTATCAGTTTGTGTTTTACAATTTCAAAGATAACACGTTGATAGGAATTCAGTTTGTTTATTGTTTGTTTGTTCTATCGCTGTAAGAGGTCATGAATTCAGTTTGTTTATTGTTTGTTTGTTCTATCGCTGTAAGAGGTCATGAATTCAGTTTATTTATTGTTTGTTTGTTCTATCGCTGTAAGAGGTCATGAAAGGAACAGATATATGTCAGATGGTGTACAGTGTCAGGCTCTGATACACAGGCAGAGTCTGACACACAGAGAGGTAAACAGGAGCCAGACAAGAACTAGGAGATAAGACTGGACACATAGAGAAACACAGGAGTGTATATATACACACATAGAGAAACACAGGAGTGTATATATACACACAGGAGACAGGTCAGGAGACAGGTCAGGAGACAGGTCAGGAGTGTATATATACACACAGGAGACAGGTCAGGAGACAGGTCAGGAGACAGGTCAGGAGTGTATATATACACACAGGAGACAGGTCAGTGGACAGGTCAGGAGACAGGTCAGGAGTGTATATATACACACAGGAGACAGGTCAGTGGACAGGTCAGGAGACAGGTAAGGAGTGTATATATACACACAGGAGACAGGTCAGGGGACAGGTTAGGAGACAGGTCAGGAGACAGGTAAGGAGTGTATATATACGCACAGGAGACAGGTCAGGGGACAGGTCAGGAGACAGGGAAGCAGAGATAAAGGTGTGATAGATGCAGTAGAGGGTAAAGTCCCATGTATCATGGCATTAAGAGGTCAATTTAAATGTCATTTTTAATTTATGTAATCTGTCGATTTCAAAATCCCAATTCATGTTGGGACCGCAGCTACTTTTCAAACTCATCCAGAGACACGCGTCTAATCTTCATCACCATCGTCTTCAGAGAGTAACTGGAGCCTTTCCAGCTGTACCACTGAACGCCAGAGTAGGACGACACCCCACTGCCCCACTTGTACAGCCCATTAGGATTTGCCCGGACACAGCTGGAAGAGAACCAAAAGCCTCCTTCATACGACTTCGCACAGTTCCCATAGTCTCTGTCAAAGGTCGCAAAGTCTCGCCCGTTGTGATGAGACAGAGAGTCCCCTGTGTAGAAAGAGAAAAATTTTCACACATCAGTCTTGAGAAACTTCATTTTCTGAATTTATATCACGCGCTCTGTCAGTGTCTGGCTCCGGGGTTTTTCTGAGCTGTGTAAAAGACAACGAGTCCCTGTATAAGAATGTTTTTGTACTTTCTTGTCTTAACTTGTACCTTTTTCATGAGGTGGGGTCGTACGAGTTTTTTAAAACTAACAGAAAACTGTCATGAATGACCTGCATTAATAGGATGTATGCCACCTTTTGGTAAATGAAATTACGAGATTAGCATAATCAGCGCCCCCCAAAATGCCATGTACGGTCAAGCACCTCAGCCCGTTTGTCTAGAAGTGTTATTCATGAAAACACCAAGAGTGAAAAGAAGAACTTCAGGAACTGAGTTCTGGTTTCAGAGATGAGTAAACAAGAACCTGTTTTTAACAGCAGCCGTAGTGGAATTAAAGAGCCTGTTAACGCCAAGGAATGGAGAAAATACTAATGCTGTAAATACAGTGTCATACAGGCTTGAGATGTTATTACTGATATCGTGATATTATACACCAGTATCCATATATTAAGCGTATCAATATAGTATCGGTATATCAAGAGAGTCTAAAATATCATTCAAACAGCAGAGTAAAACAGTCAAGCACACCGTCAGAACAACCTCCACATGATTACACATTGTGACTTTCAGTTTACATGTTCAAACTCAAATTCCCTCGGGGTAACGAAATAGATACAATCCATTAGTTAATTCTTTTTAACCTTGGATAGCAATGGTATACTGATTGTGCGTGACTTGTTTGACGGGTCTTGACCATTAGTAAGTGTCCCTCGTTCCTACTATGAAGACTGTAAATATGGGAAGACTTAACCATAATGCAGCTTGCATGAGTGTTTTCATGCATGGGGCTGTGTCAGGATAACGATGATATCTCTGTCACTCACCTGCCCCTCCGTCAATGTACCCGCTCACATGTAGCCTGTATTTGTCCGACTCCGGATCGATGGAGAAAGAGGAGTAACGGGCGAAGACCTGTCCTTTCTCAAAGTCCTCCATGTCAATCTTCAACTCATACTTCCCTCTCCAAGTTAGCATGAAGATACTCTCCAGCCCTGTCAGCAAACCAGAGACCTGAGCGTTACAGTACACACTGTAACTGTGAGTTACATATTCCAGCAGACCAGAGACCTGAGCGTTATAGTACACACTGTAACTGTGAGTTACATATTCCAGCAGACCAGAGACCTGAGCGTTATAGTACACACTGTAACTGTGAGTTACATATTCCAGCAGACCAGAGACCTGAGCGTTATAGTACACACTGTAACTGTGAGTTACATATTTTTATATAGTTTTATAGAGTTTATCTTTTCTCACCTAGCCAGTATTCCCCGTCTACATTTCCAAAACCTTTCTTATACTGATCCCAGGGCCTGTAGAAATTCACTGTTCCATCCATTCTCCTCTGAATCACCTGAGAGAGAGAGAGACAGAGAGAGAGAGAGAGAGAGAGAGAGAGAGAGAGAGAAATAAAAATAGAGCCATGGGACCCCAGAGAGATATAAAAGTATATTTTCCTACTATTTCCTTTTATTTTATCAGGTAACAGATTAGATCAGATCAGATCAGATCAGATCAGATCAGATTAGATTAGATCAGATTAGTCTATGTGTGGGCACTACCCCAGATAAATCATCACTTCTGCCTCTCTGTTTACACAACAGCAGCAACTAAGTAGACAACTGTGTGGCATTGTGAGATCTCTGGGGGTGTATATTGTGGCAAATTCATCTGTTCTGTAGTAACAATAGCATACGATATCATAAAACACACAGCTGTCTATGAACATATGTTCGGTTTGGGTTATTGAAGCCATGTGGTGACATTTTTAAATCCTGGTCCAAACATGACAGATCGGTCATGTGAGTTGAGTGAGACAGGGGAACATGACAGATCTGTCATGTGAGTTGAGTGAGACAGGAGAACATGACAGATCGGTGGTATGAGTTGAGTGAGACAGGAGAACATGACAGATTGGTGGTATGAGTTGAATGAGACAGGAGAACATGACAGATCGATTGTATTAGTTGAGTGAGACAGGAGAACATGACAGATCGATTGTATTAGTTGACTAAAACAGGAGAACATGACAGATCAGTTGTATGAGTTGAGTGAGACAGGAGAACACTCACAGTCCATTTGCCGTCCGTGTGACTGTCGTTCTCATCACAGCCCATGTCACACCACACCTGTACAGGTGAGTCCCGTCCCGCTGGGAAGATGGTGTACACCCCGCTGTGTTTGGATCCATTAGTAAATATGTCCTCACAGTCCACAGGCAGGAGCTCCTTGTACACAGGGTGAGACTCCACCACCAGGGGGAGCACCAGACTCAGCCACAAGATTATCTGTATGAGAGACAGAGAGAGAGAGAGACAGAGAGAGAGGGAGAGACAGAGAGAGACAGAGAGAGACAGAGAGACAGAGGAACAATAAATCTAAATCTAAATATGAAATGATGTGAACATGAGTGTAAATGCGTGTAAGTGTGTGTGTGTGTGTGTGTGTGTGAGAGAGAGAGAGAGAGAGAAAGAGAGAAACTATCAGGTGGGACCTCACATAAAGCATTTTAAGTTTTTTAACAGTGGTAATTTAGTTATTTATGGTGTAAATTTATGGACAAAACTTTTACTATACTCACTCAAGATGACTGAAATTTAAAAAAAAATGTATTAAGATATCTTTAATGATATTATTTATTGATTATTATTCCTGTTTGTTTATATGTTTTCGTTCTTTCTCTGCATATTTGACAGCTTTTGGTGCTTATCTTTGAACAATATGCAACTGTCATATTCCTTAACATTCACCTTTACATTTAGTGGTTAAAATGAATGCAAGAGTTAATTAAATGAACCACTTAAATTACTCACCATTGTAATGACCAGGGGTTATCAGGGATGTCAGATTTTCAGTTTTATCAGAAAATTAGTTATCTGTGTATGACAATAATAATTACTCTTCAACATGTTAATTACCAATTTATGTTTACCATGAATTTGTGTACACACACACACACATATATATACATATATAATATGTGCATTTGCTTACTCTCTCTCTTTGGGTCCGGTGTGTCTTTCTGCCTGTGTGTGCCTTGCTTCGGGTGCAGAGAACTGAATTTCCAAGCCTTTTATAGTTTTCTAAACAATAGAATATTTTCTGTTCATCTGTGCTTGAACTGGTATAGTAACATTCTTGATCCGGTAATCAGAGAAGAAACTGCTACTCTTCACCAGGAAGAAAGAGAGAGTGTGTGAAAATGGACAGCCGTCAATTAATCATCCAGTGTAAACATGTTGTGACATTACACGGGAAATGTCCAGTATGGTGTGAACATGTTGTGACATTACCCAGGAAATGTCCAGTATGGTGTGAACACGTTGTGACATTACACGGGAAATGTCCAGTATGGTGTGAACATGTTGTGACATTACACAGGAAATGTCCAGTATGGCGTGAACACGTTGTGACATTACACGGGAAATGTCCAGTATGGTGTGAACACGTTGTGACATAACACGGGAAATGTCCAGTATGGTGTGAACACGTTGTGACACTACACGGGAAATGTCCAGTATGGTGTGAACATGTTGTGACATTACACAGGAAATGTCCAGTATGGTGTGAACACGTTGTGACATTACACAGGAAATGTCCAGTATGGTGTGAACATGTTGTGACATTACACAGGAAATGTCCAGTATGGTGTGAACACGTTGTGACATTACACGGGAAATGTCCAGGATGGTGTGAACACGTTGTGACATTACACAGGAAATGTCCAGTATTGTGTAAACACGCTGTGAGATTACACGTAGAACCACACACGTGCGCACACACACACACACACATGCACACGCACACACACGCACACACGCGCACACACACACACACATCCTAAGCTTCAGTCGAAATGTGTGTGAAATCAGTTTGATTATGTAAACAGCATGAAGGATAAAACCAGATTATGTGTGTGAGCAGATTTCTCTTCCCTTGGAAATGATTGACAGCTCTGTCTCCCCTCATCCATGCATAGACATACGTTCACACTTAGTTTAGCAACCACCAAAGTGGAAGATAGAAATGATGTGATGATGAAGGAAAGAAACATCTGAAATACAGAGTCAGTCTGTCACCAGTCACAGACATGATTACAGACATGGCTCTCAGGTTCATCAGGATTCACTGTGTCTACCAGGAGAAAACTGTGTTGCCACTTGCATTGTGGGTAATGGTGAACCTACCAAAAGACAACTGCTATTCCACCTCTACTGTGGGTAATGCAGTGTATTAAAGTCTTGTGTTTGACAATGTACGGATTTCTGTTTGGGGGAATCAAATGCTGTGAAAGCATAGGAGGGGGGTGAAAAAACAAACAAACAAAAAAACACAGCTCCCTCGGTATTCACACTGGTCCTCTGTCTGTAAAGGGCTTTGACTGCTGTAGAACACAGCTCACTCAGTACTCACACTGGTCCTCTGTCTGTAAAGGGCTTTGACCGCTGTAGAACACAGCTCACTCAGTATTCACACTGGTCCTCTGTCTGTAAAGGGCTTTGACTGCTGTAGAAGAATGTGTTTGTAAAGGGACTCACTTGTGTTTTTGGTGCCATCTGGCTCTGATGAGGTTTCTGTTCATTTTCCATTCACACCACCATGTTCCAATGGAACTCACTCCACTTTTCCCATTCACACCATCATGTTTCAGTGGAACTAAGGCCACTTGTCATGTAAAGTGTAACTGTTTACCACGTAAGTCCAGAAGGTCAGAAGTTGTCTGAAAACAATTGAACCACATGAGCTTAGTGTTAACGATGAGTAAAGCAACAGACAGACAGCACCACAATCTTTAAATTTCATTAAAGTTCATCAGTAGAGCTCATACATGGCAGAAAATTTATACAGTTTACACAGCAGAGGACAATTTTGTGTGAACTGCTTTGAGCTGGGAAATGTTGACTGAAGGGATGTGGAAACTCTTAGTTAATTCCACAGCTTGTCTTACACTTACATCTTTCAGTCCACTCATTTCATCAGGTGCATGAGTTATCCACGACAGTCATGAAGGCCAGCAAAGATGCATGAAAAATAACTTCAGACAAAGGTACCAAGCGTGGAAATACCCTAAAACTATGTAGGGAATTATCTGTCATCTCAGATGTTCTAACCTGACGGGACAGAGGATATGTTTGTTTACAAGAACAAAACCATTCAGCATCGCTTACTGAAAACCAGGGGAAAGAATCCTGTCCAGACAGTCCTGTCCAACTGCTCTATCACTCTGTGCCTTGTTTCACTTTCATTCACGTACTGTTTTCTGATGTTTTTGATGTCCAAGACAAGCAAACAAATAAACAAATTAAAAAATGCCAAAAGGTGCATAGTGGGAAACTATGGACAGATTAGGATTAAGATTAAATTAAATTAAATTATCCTGCCCCCTTTGCTTACATCTGCAGGTCCTCTGTAAGCAGAGTGGTCATGAGTTGGTTTACATTTTTTTTTCACACTTGATTGAACTCCAAAAACACCACAAAGGGTTACACCCTCTTTACTGTAACTGTGAGAAAAAGTCCAATCAAAATCCTGCCAAACCACATTGTTAGAATTCAGTATTAGTTTCTCTTTCATTCACTTTTTATTTTTAATTCCAGAGCAATATACGATGAAGATAAGAAGATATTCAGTGATTAAAAAAAAAAAACTGACCGAAACTGCTCGGCTGTTTCCCAGTATGAAAGGTTCTAGTGCCCGATTTATGATCTTAGAGACCAAAGTCGACAGCAGTAAATAATAAAGCTTGTCAAACATTGCTCTCCTAATGTGAGTCATCTCCTCCTGAATGATGATACTTACACAGTCTCCAAATGGTTGGATTAGAATTAAACATAATGTTAGTCATCTACCCTTTCACAGTCACTAGACCTCTGTACATTTGAACACATATAAGAGATTCTGGATGGGATTTCTCCTGGTACAGTGCCCTAGTGAGACACTATATGAATGGTATTGCATGTTACTGTGATGTTCAGGATGCAGAAGCCACATTGCAAACTCAGTGAAACGATGTCCATTGACACATGCTACCTTCTGACTGAGGTATGGAATGAAGAGAATTTTGCAGTTAAAGAATGTGAGATGAAGCATGATCTATAAAGAAAATAACTCTAGAATATCTGTATGACAGTCTGTTTTAACAGTCAGTTTTAATAGGAACATCATAGAAGGACAAATTGAAACAGGATTCTGAAAAACAGCAGATGACAGTGTGGTTCTCTGAGCCATTTTTTATGCCATAACAGTCTTGCCCCAAAGGGAAAAATAGCCATACCTGTAATAAAATAATTTACACAGCGGCAGAGACTCATGGAAGTTCTGGATACATGTGTAGATCATTTAGAACAAAACAGGATCAAACAAAAGAATCCCAGGAACTTAAAGGATTCAGGATTCAAATTTAGTTTAATTTTAATGGACTGAAATGCCATTATACAGATGAAGTGTCGGGGAAAGAAGAGAAATGCCTTTTCATACCTATACAAAGTTTACTTCAGTGTTACACATGGAAATTTAAAGGCCCATGAATTTAAATTATTTTATCCAAGGAGATACTGGATTTTATTGTGAAAACATATTGTTTATTATTTATTTAAAATGTCACATAATTTCACCAATGACTCTTTGTGTTGTAGACACCAAAAGACAGAGCACTACTCACCCTTTGTGTTGAGAAATCTGGTCTCCCTGTCCAAAGTTGTCTTGGTTTTGAACACAGAATACTCACATTGTCGCAGGTTTGATATATAGGAGTCTGATGTTTAAACATTAACTCACTCATAAATGTTTATTCTTTCTGGGCTTTGACGAGAATTACGGGAAATAAATAAAAAGGACAATCTTGTTGGTAGTGTGCCAGTAACCATTAAGGGTTATTAATAATAAGTAATGGTGACCTGATGTTTTAAGATCATAGATTGCCATGGTTACAGGAACCACACTAGTCATGAATTACTCATTTAGAGACAGGAGACTATTATGAAGAAGAAAATGCAGTCAAAATATCCAATTAACAAAACTTTAACTAACCCTGTAAAACAACACATCTGTAATAAGCAGAAAAAGCATCCATAACGATTTTACGACATATCCCGTAAAAGATTGTACAGTATATCCCATACAGTATATCCCATACAGTATATCCCATACAGTATATCTGAGAGTTAAGGACTAAGGCTAAGATAAGTTGAGATGAGATGTCTGTGTTTGTGTGTGTGTATATATATATATATATACACATACTAGTGAGAGACTTTGACAATAACAAAGAAACAATAAGGAGTATACACAGATGATGAGTTAGTTTAGCAGGTGGCCCATGGTTTGACACGCCCACACATTATGACATCATAACAGAGCCAGAGGTCCTGCTGTTTTTATGGCACTGGCCTGATTTTCATGCTTATTTTTTTCAGAGAGTAGTTATAACCTTTCCAGGTTTTCCATTCAACACCAATTGCATAATGAGTGCCATCACTCCCCCACAGGTAGACGCCATTTGGATTGACGTTATGACAAGTAGCGTACCAGAATGCTCCAAGATATTTTCTGGCACAATTCAGTGCACCTTGTGTGTCCTGGTCTCTGTCAAAAGTGGAGAACTTCTGTCCATTGTGAGTTGTCAGAGAGTCACCTGAGTGAGAGAGGACATGACTCACTGAGTCACAGTCACATGACTCTGTGCACTGCATACACATTTACCTCTGTATTACTGTATTTTCCATCAGATCAGAATTATTGCAGTGCCCAATACATTTTTCACTTTTTAAAGCTTCCATTTCACTTCTATTATATTTACTTTTAAAAGAATGTGTAACATTTGTAAAAAGTCAGAACAGTAAGTTCTGTGTCTTACCTGCACCTCCATCAGTGTATCCACTAACATGCAGTCTGTAGCCCTCTGTCTCAGAGTCTATGGAGAAAGAGGAATACTGGGCATGAACCATCCCTCCCTCAAAATCCTCCATGTCCACTCTCAGCTCATACTTCCTTCTCCGAGTCAGCTGGTAGATGTTTTCTAGCCCTGGATGAATAAGATGAGATGGAAAAGGTCATTTTTTCCCTCTGAGTAGGTTGGAACCCATAACATATTTCATCAAATGTCACTGAAACTCTTAAAAACTTGTCAAAACTACATACATGTTTGTTTCAGTGAATGATCTAAAGACAGGTGTCCATGCATAATTACACACACACACACACACACACACACACACACACACATACAGTGTATATATACAGCACACACACACACACACATTATATATATATGTGTGTGTGTGTGTGTGTGTGTGTGTGTGTGGTGTGTGTGTGTGAAAGAAAGCCATGGCGATAGTCATAGCAGTCCCATGCAACAACAACACGAGAAGCTTGAGAAATACCAAGGGCTGAAAGAAGAGCTAGAAAAGATGTGGAAGATGAAGGTAACAGTGGTCCCTGTGGTAATTGGAACAGTCAGAGCTGTGACCCCCAGACTGGGAGAGTGGCTCCAGCAGATCTCAGGAAGAACATCCGAGATCTGTGTGCAGAAGAGCACAGTCCTAGGAACAGCTAAGATACTGCACAGGACCCTCAAGCTCCCAGGCCTCTGATAGAGGACCCGAGCTTGGAGGGGAAAAGAAGAGGCGAGGGGGGAATTTATATATATTTTTTATGCTTTCGGACAAGATCAAATATGATTTCTCTATCATTAAAAACAGCACAGTTACACTGATGGTCATAAAATTAGCTGCCTGTGACTTGGCTCCTGGTTATTTTTAAGTTTTGATAGAAAGAGATAAGGAAGGGTGAAAAAGAGGGAGAGAGTTTACACAACTGCAACTTTAATTACCAATGAACACTAAAGGTTAACAAATGTCCTTTTCTTTCTGACAGCTGCATAGTGCCTGCCCTATATATATATATATATATATATATATATATATATATATATATATATATATATATATTTATATATATCTGGGAGTTGGAGATATATCTATAATACACAGTATTTTGATATTTATACAGTAACAATAGCTGCAGTCATGGCTTTTTGGCCCTTTGTTTGAAAAATTTGAACATGAAGAGACCACTCCTCAGCATGATATACACACACTTTGATGGAGTTTTCGATCTCCATATCAGGCCAACAGAATCTCTCTCAAACAAGCTCCATCATCCACTCAAACCCATGATGACCTGCCTCAACCTGCAAGGACCTTGTTACCATGAGCTGGTAAACTTCAGGCAGTGTGAGCTCCAATCTTTTATCCTAAGGGTCTTTGTCGGACTGTCTTTTTTTATTGCTAGCTTTGCACTTTTTCCTCAGTAAAAAAAAAACACTTTAGAATTAATTCTGGCAACTGCGAGTTGTGAACAGCCAAACTCCAATTCAGCCTCCAATTCACGTTTGACCTCTCCACAGACTAGATCTTAACTTTTGAGTTTTCTGAAAATCTCCCTGTGTCATGGTTGGTTGAAGAGACTGGATACATGCGGTGATTAGTTTCAGTTTTATTGCAGTGGAACACGGTACAAAAGGCTTCAAGGAACTTGCAGGATTGCAGATTCAGGCTTCAGAGAGCTAAGCCAACAGACCAATGCAACATAAGACAAGACAAGACAATTCCACACCAGACTAATGATTAAACTAACCAGGTGAACTAAGGAAACCAGGAAGTAACACAGATCTTAACAAAACTAGCCACAACTGGGAGAAAGAGAGGACCAGGGCATGACACCCCGGCTGATTTTTTTTCCCATTTGACCAATTTCCATGTGGGCGGGGAAATGCATCTGCGTCCAGTAAGATCTGCACACACTCCAAGTTGATCAACACATCTGGTGGGTATTTTTTTTGACCGACTGACACAAACATGATGTTTGTGGCAAAGGTTGATAGCAATCTGTGTCCAGTAGTGATCAGCTTTGTAGTAATTTGAATGTAAGTGAGTTCATTTCATGACATACACGTAATCTTGCAGGAAGTTTTCATGAAGAGGAGCAGACTTTGTATGAACATGTAGTTAGTTTAGAAAGTGTTTAGTACTCATTTAGTGGGTGTTCCCAGTAGAGGACACTCCTGACTGTTGTCGAACTCAACAAAAACACAGGGAGAGCCTGGACATCAACTGAGGCACGTGTGGAAAAGGAGGGATAACTACAAGGAGGTTCGGCTGACAGCTCATGGAAGGTCATCAGAGAGCAGCTATAAGAACGAGCCTAGGGCAGGGGTCAGGGGTCGGCAACCCGCGGCTCCCAAGCCTCACGCAACTTGTTAGCCCCTCTGTAGCGGCTCGCTAACTTTGTCAAAAAAACCAAACAAAAAAAATATGGAAATGAAAAATTTTTTTTTCTTTTCACATTTTGACGCATTGTTGTCGGCCTAAAGTCATCCTTACGTCATCCAAATGTAAAAATTTGTAGCCTATACACTGAATAACAAAAATGTTAACTAAACAGAAACGTCAACTAAAATGTGCGCCATATGGTACCTCACGGCCTGGCACCTCTTTGCCGAACTCAGTAGCAGTGGGTTGAGTGGGTATTTTCCAAAGCTAGGAACAGAGAATTTAATAGTGCCCGGACAGATTCATTTGCTTTCACTACCACTACTGCTGGCTTACTGGAATGTTTGACCAGCGGCGAGAAGCTAGCAAACAACAAAAAACAAACACTCCTGTTCATCATCACTTACAGTGGGAAGACCCGTGTTGTACGTGGACTATTACCTCGAGAGCTGCCGGTGTGTCTGTTTTGAAATGTAATACATCAGATAACGTGCCAGTCCAAGCGAAGAGGCAAAAGGTAACACTAGTCAAGAAGACAAATTGATTAACTGGGCGTTTCAGCTCTTTTGTCTGGTGTGGAAAAAATGGAAGCCAATGTAGCAAATGAGAATATGTATCAATGAGAAAAAAACCCCAAAAAAACGTGATTCGATGACCAGTCGACAATAGGCAAGACTTGACGAATCAGATTCGACTGTGTAAATTCATAGTCGTGGGACAGCCCTGGTTGAAAGACATTTCCAGAACAAGCAAACTGCATTTTCCAAAAAGTGTCCGGCTGGGGATGAGAGAAAGAGACGGGTTCCGGAACCGCTGCGGAAAGCAGAGCAGAGAAAAGGTAATTTTAAGAAATGGATCAAATCTCCAAATCTACTGCTGCTGCTAGTTTAGTGGCAGATCAGGAGATAGGAAAGTCATTCACTGACACTGAATACGTGAAACAATAATTTATTAAAATATCAGACTGCAAAAAAAAAACAAAAAAAAAACTGAGATAGTTCAGAATATTACAGATATGCCTCTCTCTGCAAAGACTGTCAAAGACAGGGCCATAAAAATGGCAACAAACATCACCAGTCAGCAAATCGAGGATATAAACTCAGCTCCAACACGTTCTGTTGCTGCAATGAGACATGCGACGTGAGCGATATTGAGCAGACAGCGCTGCTATCCAGGTATGTGAACTCTGATGGGCTGCAGGAGGAAATCATTGGGTTGATACTCATGAAAGGCCAAACACGGGGGGGGGGGGGGGGGGGGGGGGGGGGGGGGGGGGGGACATTTGTGAGGCTGTTGTGAACTGTTCAAAAGTCAAAGAAATAAACAGCAGCCACATGGTGACCGTGGATACAGATGGGGCACCTAGTATGAGAGGGACACAGAAGGGATTTGTGACTTTAGCATCAAAAGCTCCTTATGTTTCACTGCATCTTGCACCAAGAAGCACTGTGCGCTCAAACACTCCCCCCGAGTGTATGGAAGTGATGAACCTTGTCATCCAGATGGTGAACAAAATAATGGCAAAAGGCTTAAACCACCCCCAGTTCTGTGCATTGTTAGATGAGGTCAACAGCATATATTCTGATCTCCTGCTCCATAACAGAGTCCGGTGGCTGTCCAGAAGGCAGGTCCTGATACAGTTTGCTGCTTGTGTACAAGATGTGGAAACCAAAGCAAAGGCCAGACCTATCCAGGACTGGAAGATCCCGATTGGCTGGAGAAGTTGCACTCCATGGTGGACATGACAAGTCACCTCAACAGGCTGAACAAAAGTCTCCAGTGAGAGGGGAGCACAGCCCGGCAGCTGCTGGAAGATGTTTTAGCATTTGAGCGCAAGTTGACCAGTGTTGGCTTGAGATGAGCAGAGAGGCTTTCTCACTTTGCCTCTCTGAGAGAGTTCAGAGGAGGACACAATCACATCAGCTGTGATTACTGACAGCATGCGATCATCAGAGTGCAAACTGCATTTGGGGAAAGATTCAACGAGTTCCAAAAGGAAAAAACTACACTGTCCTTCCCTGTCACACCCCTGAACATTGACCCATCCCTGTTAAACACATCCACATTCACAGGAGTAAGTCTACCTAACCTAGCAATGGGACTACACATCCACGGGAGTAAGTCTACCTGACCTTGAAATGGGACTGGCCGACATAGCGGACAAAGACTTAATGGGTATCTAAGTTCCAAAGCCTGACGGCTGAGCTGGAAGATGTTCGCCGTCAGAAGGCTATTCTTGCTCAAAACCACAAATGGAACAACACTGACAAAGTCCCAAATTCCAGCAAACCTGTGTTTGAAACATGGAATGCTCCTGACAATTCCTTACAAGTATGTCACAAAAATATGCATCTGGCGTCCTGGCCATCTTTGGATCAACGTACTTGTGTGAGCAAGTTCTCAAGCATGAACTACATGAAATCCAAATATCGCTCCTGCCTCACAGATGAGTGCCTGCAGTCTTTTGTGAGATTCAAAGTTACATCTTACAGCCCTTACGTCGAGAAGATCTGCAGTGATGTTCAGAAACAGGAATCCCACTAAACTGGTGAGAACAGTATCCTTTACTAGGTTATTATTTTCCAACACATTATCTCTTTTAGCATTTTCTCAGTGAATTGAATGACCCCGAGCTGATATCGTTGTGTTTTGTGCTCATCAGGCCCAGAGGGTTGATCGCTGTCGGACTGCCTTGCACTAAACTGGACTCTGTTCAAAATTTAATAGTTTGAAACTGGCCTGTTTTTTTTTTCTTTACTTTTACTATTTTTAGAGCTAGCTATGGTTTATTTATTTTCAAACTAGGCTACTTTTCATTTTATGACATTTGTTCACCTCATTTGCACAAACACAGGGAGGAGTCAAACTTGGCCTACATAGCTATTTATAGCTACTCCGTTTCTAAGTATGCCTACACGTGCCAGTGGATTATTTCTCCACTACACATTTAATCAGTTTTGTGTTTTGTTGGAAATAGCACCCCCCAATAAAAATAACAATGTTTTCTTCATTATAGTAATTCCATAATTTCATAAATGCACCAAAACTTTACATTATTGTAAAGTTCCAAGTAATCATAAATGGCCTACTGAATGAATGAATGCTCATTTAGGCCTATTAGTAATTATTCTGCCTGCAGTTGATCTAATGTTTTAGTTGTTTAGCACCACCTTCTGGTCAAATGTGGTATTGCAGCAGTACGAACGGGAAACAGGAGGTGGACTACACGCTTCAGTTGCTAGGGAGACCTAAGCAAATCAACATAACATCCTAACATCCGTTGTAATTCTTCCATTTGCCCCATCGTAAGCATTGCCTGTGAGTAATCTTTGTTTGTAAAGTTACTTTTCAGTTGACGAATCTTGATTGTCGATGGGGCGTTTCTACGCATATATTTGATTAAAGTTAGATATCGGCCGTTAGGTGCCGTACTATGACATGTTACGTTGTGCCTCTGTAGTAAATAATTCACATTTACAATACTTCGAGCACAGTTCGTTCTGTTCTGGTTTTATATATAGTGCTTGACGAACATATGGCTATACTTATATGTAACTGGATGCATATTTCTATCGTTTCAGTTTTACTCTCTTACCTTGTCAACATGTTCTACAAGAGTCCGCATTAAACTTGGAGCTAGAAAGCTACGTCCTGACTCTCGTGTTGCTTATTAAGGGAGTTTGGCTGGCCGTCTAATTTTGGTTACAAAACACCATTAGGAGGGCAGCACAGTAATGTTGATTTAGACTGATGTATTTTTTTTTCTTTCTGGCCAAAAACTGCTCGAGATAGTAAAGGTGGCCTAGGGTGAGGTGAGGTCATATTTCGGAGGACACTCATGAGGGTCTACCCTCCCCCACAGACCCAGACTGAGCTGACTTGTAGTACCATTCACATGAGTCCAAGATTCATCTCCCAACCAAGCCTGATCCAAACCCCCAAAATAAGCATCAACTATATTGATATTCAATCTTCCTATGCATATATAAGGAGATGAAGTATCAGTGTATTTCTCCTGGTTTATGATATTTATCTCAGATTTCACATACCCAGCCAATATTCTCCTTCACTGTCACCAAAGCCTTTCCTATATTGATCCCAGGGCCTGTAGAAATTCACTGTTCCATCCATTCTCCTCTGAATCACCTGGGTGGGGGTAAAAAGAATTGTCTTCAAAACCTGTGAACAGTTCAATGTGAAGTATGTAAAACCTATAAAAGCCGAGTCTATTTATCAACCCACTGTCCATTGTCCCTCTTCTCCGTGGACTCCCTCACAGCCCATGTCACAGTAAACATGCACAGGTGAGTTAGGTCCAGCAGGGTAAATGGTGTAAACTCCATTGAGAGTGTGACCATTTTCGTAGAGCTCTGCACAATCCAATGGATACAAATTTAGAGCGACAGGCACAGACTCAGCCAGCAGGGGGAGCAGTAGAGCAAATACAAAGCCAACCTGGAAAGACAATGAGATTTAAACTTAACTCTAGAATGAAAACAGCAGTGAATTAAAGACAATACACACAGAGGAGATAATTAAATCAACTGTTCAGTAATAACCTGCCTTTTGAATGACCTTCATACTGGGTTTCAATTCAACAGCTGAGAGGTTCAATAGCTGGAGAAGCAAGAACAATAAAACACACGTGAGAGATTTAGGCATTTAATCCAGTTCTATAGAAAGTGCATGTTTTGATAAAGGACACATTTTCACATGTCAAGTTTCATTTTAATACACTGAAATGCCATTATACAGATGAAGTGTTGGAGAAAGAAGACAAATGCCTTTTCATACCTATACAAAGTTTACTTCAGTGTTGAAACTTGGAAATTTAATGGTCCATGAATTTAAATTATTAGATCCAAGGAGTCACTAGATTTTATTATAAAACCAAGCTGTTTATTATTTATTTTAAACGTCAGTTTCACCAATGACTCTGTGAGGATTTGACAGACCAAGACCCAATCGCAGACCCACTGGGTAAAACAAGATTCATTCAAAAACAAAAATCAGAAGCCAATCTCAAAAACAGTGTCCAGTCCAAGGTCAAATCCTGAAGTCCAGAGAGCAAACAACTCCAAGACGTTAAGCGAAAGATTGGTCAGAAACAGGGAACAAAGAAGGTCAAAGCCAGAGATCCGCAGGGCAGCCAAATCCAAAACATTAAGCAGAAACAGGTCCAGGTAAACACGGTAAAACTTACACAGGCAGGCACAAACAGAAAACAGTCACAATCTGACAAGGAACAGGTACAAACACAGGACTTAAATGCACAGGACAATAAACAGCAGAGACAGACTATTGGAGGAGACAAACCAGGTAATAATAGGGATCAGGTGGGGGGCAGGGACAGGAGTACACAGGGACAAACAGAAGCACATGGCAAAACCAAAACAAACAAAAGCACAACTCGACAACACACAGGATGGCCAGCAGGGCGGCCAGATTCCCCAATCCTGACAGATGTACTGACAGATTCTTTGTGTCATAGACACCAAAAGACAGAGCACTACTCACCCTTTGTGTTGAGAAATCTGGTCTCCCTGTCTAAAGTTGTCTTGGTTTTGAACACAGAATACTCACATTGTCTCAGGTTTGATATATAGGAGTCTGATGTTTAAACATTAACTCACTCATAAATGTTTATTCTTTCTGGGCTTTGATGAGAATTACGGGAAATAAATAAAAAGGACATCCTTGTTGGCAGTGTGCCAGTAACCATTAAGGGTTATTACTATTGAGTAATGGTGACCTGATGTTTTAAGGTCATAGATTGCCATGGTTACAGGAACCACACTAGTCATGAATTACTCATTTAGAGACAGGAGACTATTATGAAGAAGAAAAAAAGTTAAATGCAGTCAAAATATCCAATTAACAAAACTTTATCTAACCCTGTAAAACAACACATCTGTAATAAGCAGGAAAAACATCCATAAACGATTTTACGACATATCCCGTAAAGGATTGTACAGTATATCCCATACAGTATATCCCATACAGTATATCTGAGAGTTAAGGACTAAGACTAAGATAAGTTGAGATGAGATGTGTGTGTTTGTGTGTGTGTATATATATATACACATACTAGTGAGAGACTTTGACAATAACAAAGAAACAATAAGGAGTATACACAGATGATGAGTTAGTTTAGCAGGTGGTCCATGGTTTGACACGCCCACACATTATGACATCATAACAGAGCCAGAGGTCCTGCTTATTTTTTCAGAGAGTAGCTGTAACCTTTCCAGGAAGACCATTCAACACCAATTGCATAATGAGTGCCATCACTCCCCCACAGATAGACGCCATTTAGATTGGCGTTATGACAATCAGAGTACCAGAATGCTGCAAGAAAACTTCTGGCACAGTTCAGTGTGCTGTGTGTGTCCTGGTCTCTGTCAAACTTCTGTCCATTGTGAATTATCAGAGAGTCACCTGAGTGAGAGAGGACATGACTCACTGAGTCACAGTCACATGAATCTGTGCACTGCATACACATTTACCTCTGTATTACTGTATTTTCCATCAGATCAAAATCATTGCAGTGCCCAATAAATTTTTCATTTTCAAAAGCATCTATTTAATATATATTCTTCATTTACATATGGATGGTGTAAAAAAATCCAAACCAGAAGTTCTGTGTCTTACCTGCACCTCCATCAGTGTATCCACTAACATGCAGTCTGTAGCCCTCTGTCTCAGAGTCTATGGAGAAAGAGGAATACTGGGCATGAACCATCCCTCCCTCAAAATCCTCCATGTCTACTCTCAGCTCAAACGTCTTCCTCTGAGTCAGCTGGTAGAAGTTTTCCAGTCCTGGATGAATAAGAGGAGATGGAAAAGATGGAAAATATATATATTTGTGTGTTAGCTTACTAGGCAAATCAGGGCTTTGCACCTGCATACAGATTTGAATAAAATGATCCACAGACAGGTCTTAATACATAATTACCATTTGTGTGTAACTTTCTTGAAGAGGACTTGACATTGGCTCAGTGGTTAGCCGATGGTTTCCTCCCACTATGACATGTATGAAACTGGCAAAAGCTGGTCCTTGAGTGCAGCACATGGCTGCCCACTGCTCACAAATGTCCCCACGGGGATCAGTAAAGTAGTTCTCAGGACTTGAAGCTGGGAGGTTTGTGTGAACAGTGGTGTGTGTATATATACATATGTGTGTTTGTACCATATGTATATTTATATACATATTTTATATGTATAGATCAAAAAATATTTTGACATTTCTACAGTAACAATAGCTGCAGTCATGGCTTTTTGATTCTTTGCTGGAAATGTTTCAATTACAATTTACTTTGAATTCACACTGTCCCTCCATTCAAAAGATGACTAACATGTGTTCACACTGTCCCTCCATTCAAAAGATGACTGACATGTGTTGTTGGTGCCATTTCGCTCTGATGCTGTCTCTGCATGGAACTGCATAAATGGAAACTGAAAGACTCTCATGCTTTTGCATGTACTGTGTTGTATCCAGAGAGTGTGCAGACAAAACTTACAACACTGTGACAGGACCAGGGCTTGGTTTATTATTTATTTTACGAGAGGCAGCTCTGTGTACAGACTGTGTTGATACAAACTCTGTAGAAAGACTGTGTTGATGTACACTCTGTAGAAAGACTGTGTTGATGTACACTCTGTAGAAAGACTGTGTTGATATAAACTCTGTAGAAAGACTGTGTTGATGTAAACTCTGTAGAGAGACTGTGTTGATATAAACTCTGTAGAAAGACTGTGTTGATATAAACTCTGTGGAAAGACTGTGTTGATATAAACTCTGTAGAGAGACTGTGTTGATATAAACTCTGTAGAGAGACTGTTGATGTAAACTCTGTAGAAAGACTGTGTTGATGTACACTCTGTAGAAAGACTGTGTTGATATAAACTCTGTAGAAAGACTGTGTTGATGTACACTCTGTAGAAAGACTGTGTTGATGTACACTCTGTAGAAAGACTGTGTTGATATAAACTCTGTGGAGAGACTGTGTTGATATAAACTCTGTAGAGAGACTGTTGATGTAAACTCTGTAGAAAGACTGTGTTGATATAAACTCTGTGGAAAGACTGTGTTGATGTACACTCTGTAGAAAGACTGTGTTGATATAAACTCTGTGGAAAGACTGTGTTGATGTACACTCTGTAGAAAGACTGTGTTGATATAAACTCTGTGGAAAGACTGTGTTGATGTACACTCTGTAGAAAGACTGTGTTGATATAAACTCTGTAGAAAGACTGTGTTGATATAAACTCTGTGGAAAGACTGTGTTGATGTAAACTCTGCGGAAAGACTGTGTTGATATAAACTCTGTGGAAAGACTGTGTTGATATAAACTCTGTAGAGAGACTGTTGATGTAAACTCTGTAGAAAGACTGTGTTGATGTACACTCTGTAGAAAGACTGTGTTGATGTACACTCTGTAGAAAGACTGTGTTGATGTAAACTCTGTAGAAAGACTGTGTTGATGTAAACTCTGCGGAAAGACTGTGTTGATATAAACTCTGTGGAAAGACTGTGTTGATATAAACTCTGTGGAAAGACTGTGTTGATGTACACTCTGTGGAAAGACTGTGTTGATGTACACTCTGTAGAAAGACTGTGTTGATATAAACTCTGTAGAAAGACTGTGTTGATGTACACTCTGTAGAAAGACTGTGTTGATGTAAACTCTGTAGAAAGACTGTGTTGATATAAACTCTGTAGAAAGACTGTGTTGATATAAACTCTGTGGAAAGACTGTGTTGATGTACACTCTGTGGAAAGACTGTGTTGATGTACACTCTGTAGAAAGACTGTGTTGATATAAACTCTGTGGAAAGACTGTGTTGATGTACACTCTGTGGAAAGACTGTGTTGATATAAACTCTGTGGAAAGACTGTGTTGATGTAAACTCTGTGGAAAGACTGTGTTGATATAAACTCTGTGGAAAGACTGTGTTGATATAAACTCTGTGGAAAGACTGTGTTGATGTAAACTCTGTGGAAAGACTGTGTTGATATAAACTCTGTAGAAAGACTGTGTTGATATAAACTCTGGAAAGACTGTGTTGATGTACACTCTGTGGAAAGACTGTGTTGATGTACACTCTGTAGAAAGACTGTGTTGATATAAACTCTGTAGAGAGACTGTTGATATAAACTCTGTGGAAAGACTGTGTTGATGTACACTCTGTGGAAAGACTGTGTTGATATAAACTCTGTAGAAAGACTGTGTTGATGTAAACTCTGTAGAAAGACTGTGTTGATATAAACTCTGTGGAAAGACTGTGTTGATATAAACTCTGTGGAAAGACTGTGTTGATGTACACTCTGTAGAAAGACTGTGGTGATATATCAAAGAGGATCATGGTGTGTGTGAACACATGGTTCATTTTCTAGATCACAGTCCAGTTTATGTGTGAGGTCAGGTGTCTCATTTCTCACGGAAATGCCGACTAACACAACAAACACATACTCTTTATATTTTATTTGGTGACATTACATTACATGGATTCATGTCGCCATACTGTATATATGTTGTTTTTTTTTTAAACTATTTTTATTTCGTTTTGTCAAGTGCAACCATACAGTACAGTCACATGTTCAGAGATGCAACACAGACATAAATGTCTTAGCGGGCGGGCCATGGTTTTCCACATCCTCTCAGTGTCGATACATAGTTCCTGTGCGTGAATGCGAAGTAAGAGACTTACAGTTCATTTTGTGTGTATTGCATATTGTTTTCGGGTTGACCTGCCGTGAAGTATTTCTTAAGGTATTAACGGGAATGTTAATCACGTGGCAATATGTGTATAGCGATAGAATGAATATGTAAATCAAACTCCGTGAACGATGTTGTTCTTCTTGCCCATATAAATGTTTGACATTGTATATAATCATTCTTTATAATTTAGTAAATTATCTTTATATTTCTCTGAGTGACTATCTACTGGCTAGGATATGTTTACGATGCAGTTCTTGCTGACTCATCCTGAGCCAGAAAGTTAATTTGTTACGGTTTAACGCCATCTAGCGGCTCATATTAGAAATGTATACCGTATTTGTAATGTCTATATTCCTTTGTGTTTCGTTGTACAGATACCACACCCACACACCTATCATACTCCTGTTCGATTGTCGATTGAATTTATAATAAAGGGTGGATTTCACTAACCCCCAGTCTCCGCCTAATCATCCTTCTAACAGAGGATTGGAGTGAACTCAGTTGGACTCCAGCATTCATACAGCTCTAACTATTGCACAGTCCCCATCCCCCCAAAAACAGGGATAAATAGTGACATTCATCTACAAACACAGAGAAACGGATAAGTATATATTATAAAAGAAAAAAAACACGCAATGTTCACATTTAAATGAGGAGAATAGAGATCAACCAGAATTGTTTCATTATCATCACATCAACAGAAAAAATATGAAATACTTGGGGACCATTTAGTCAAGAAAATGTCTGTTTTTAATTGTAACCTTGCGGTGATGTTTTCCATGTAGTAAACATCCTTAACCTTCTCCCTCCATTGTGTTCCTGTGGGGGGCTGTGGCCTCAGCCAGGAGACTGTGATCATCTTCGTAGCGATTAGGAGAAGGACTCTCAGTGGTAATGTCTGATTGCTATTTTCTGCATCTTCTGGTCATAGTCTTAATGTGAAGTAAGATGGTTCTAAGGGCAATTCTCTAGCTAAACAAGTTTTAATTTCATTTTGTTTGTTTGCCAATATTCTAATAATTTTGGACAGTCCCAGAATATGTGTGTGTGGTCTCCTACAGGGCCACAGCCCCTCCAGCACTGATCCGATGTGCCACCGGATTTTGATGTGACAAGAGGAGTCCTGAAAAATTTTATCTTAACTTTTTTTTTAAGAAAGGGGGGTTAGGCTTAGGGGGATAGGTGGGTTTTCAGTTTCTTGCGGAAGATGGTGAGGGATTCCGCAGTCCTAACTGTATGAGGGAGGTCGTTCCACCACCGAGGGGCAATAGCAGAGAAGAGGCGTGGTCGGGAGGAGCAGCTGCCGGGTTCCCAAAGTGAGGGGACCGTCAGCTGACCAGAGGTCGTAGAGCAGAGGGTTCTAGTAGTGGTATACGGAGTTATTAGGGACTGAAGGTATGATGGGGCGGAGGCTCTTGTTGCCTGGTAGGCCAGTACCAGTGTCTTGAACTGGATGCGGGCAGCTACCGGAAGCCTGCATTTTTCCTTGATATCCAAACTGTTGTCCTCTAGTTCTTGTAATATCTTATTTTTGTGTGATATAATTTTCTTTTTAATGGTCTTTTCAATTGCTACCATAAAGAAATGTTCTATACTGGATGGTGAAGTACACAGTTTGTCCCATTCTTTGTGTTTCTGTAAGTAATGTCTCAGCATCTAATCTAATAAAGTCCTGGGCTGGAAGGTTGTGTTTATGCTGTAGGTATCTAATAAAGTCCTGGGCTGGAAGGTTGTGTTTATGCTGTAGGTATCTAATAAAGTCCTGGGCTGGAAGGTTGTGTTTATGCTGCATGTATCTAATAAAGTCCTGGGCTGGAAGGTTGTGTTTATGCTGTATGTATCTAATAAAGTCCTGGGCTGGAAGGTTGTGTTTATGCTGTATGTATCTAATAAAGTCCTGGGCTGGAAGGTTGTGTTTATGCTGTAGGTATCTAATAAAGTCCTGGGCTGGAAGGTTGTGTTTATGCTGTATGTATCTAATAAAGTCCTGGGCTGGAAGGTTGTGTTTATGCTGTAGGTATCTAATAAAGTCCTGGGCTGGAAAGTTGTGTTTATGCTGTAGGTATCTAATAAAGTCCTGGGCTGGAAGGTTGTGTTTATGCTGTAGGTATCTAATACAGTCCTGGGCTGGAAGGTTGTGTTTATGCTGTATGTATCTAATAAAGTCCTGGGCTGGAAGCTTGTGCTTATGCTGTAGGTATCTAATAAAGTCCTGGGCTGGAATGTTGTGTTTATGCTGTAGGTATCTAATACAGTCCTGGGCTGGAATGTTGTGTTTATGCTGTAGGTATCTAATAAAATCCTGGGCTGGAAGGTTGTGTTTATGCTGTAGGTATCTAATACAGTTCTGGGCTGGAAGGTTGTGTTTATGCTGTAGGTATCTAATAAAGTCCTGGGCTGGAAGGTTGTGTTTATGCTGTAGGTATCTAATACAGTCCTGGGCTGGAAGGTTGTGTTTATGCTGTAGGTATCTAATACAGTCCTGGGCTGGAAGGTTGTGTTTATGCTGTAGGTATCTAATACAGTCCTGGGCTGGAAGGTTGTGTTTATGCTGTAGGTATCTAATAAAGTCCTGGGCTGGAAGGTTGTGTTTATGCTGTAGGTATCTAATAAATTCCTGGGCTGGAAGGTTGTGTTTATGCTGTAGGTATCTAATAAAGTCCTGGGCTGGAAGGTTGTGTTTATGCTGTATGTATCTAATAAAGTCCTGGGCTGGAAGGTTGTGTTTATGCTGTAGGTATCTAATAAAGTCCTGGGCTGGAAAGTTGTGTTTATGCTGTAGGTATCTAATAAAGTCCTGGGCTGGAAGGTTGTGTTTATGCTGTAGGTATCTAATACAGTCCTGGGCTGGAAGGTTGTGTTTATGCTGTATGTATCTAATAAAGTCCTGGGCTGGAAGGTTGTGTTTATGCTGTAGGTATCTAATAAAGTCCTGGGCTGGAATGTTGTGTTTATGCTGTAGGTATCTAATACAGTCCTGGGCTGGAATGTTGTGTTTATGCTGTAGGTATCTAATAAAATCCTGGGCTGGAAGGTTGTGTTTATGCTGTAGGTATCTAATACAGTTCTGGGCTGGAAGGTTGTGTTTATGCTGTAGGTATCTAATAAAGTCCTGGGCTGGAAGGTTGTGTTTATGCTGTAGGTATCTAATAAATTCCTGGGCTGGAAGGTTGTGTTTATGCTGTAGGTATCTAATAAAGTCCTGGGCTGGAAGGTTGTGTTTATGCTGTATGTATCTAATAAAGTCCTGGGCTGGAAGGTTGTGTTTATGCTGAAGCTGCTCAAAGGACATCAGGTCTCCTCCTTCAGATAACTGACCCAACATCATTAAACCTTTTTCCTCCCAGTTTTTAAACCTGCATCTAGTCTGGATGGAAGAAAGTCAATATCACATGCAATCTTCATTGCTGTAGATATTGACATTGGGGAGAATTCCTTCTCACATTTGACCATACTGTTAAAGAGATGTTTGCCCACTGATTATTATTTATTTTATTTATTCTCCAGGTATCTTGATTCATAAATGGGATTGTGTCTAAGGGCACATTCATGCAGTCACTCTGTTCCATCTTGACCCATACAGTATTTTTGTCTTGAGATATCCATGCAACCATTGATCTGAGCTGAGCTGCCCAATAATATTTTTTCAGGTTAGGTAAATCCAGGCCCTTTTCTTTTGAGCACAGAATTCTTTTAAATTTAATTCTTTTGTTCTGCCAAATAAATTTAGATAACCATTTGTTAATTGTTTTAAATGTAGGGGTGGGGACCTCTAAGGCGATTCCCAGGGGTCTGAACCCTTGGTCAGAGCAGTGGAATTTGAATCTCCCTGCGAGCTGTTCAGGCCAGTGCCCCACCAACATCATTGCCTCAGACTTTGACTGGTTAATCTGATAACCTGAAAGTTCTCCGTATTCTTTTACGTTTTATAGCAATGCGGGGACCAAGAAAGCTGGGTCACTGATATACATTAATACGCTGCCTGAATTGAAGTGAAGTGAAGTCTTGTGTTTGACCTTCATCTTTAATACCCTTAATACTATGATTTTGTCTTAATGCTGCTGTAGGTTTAATATTTAAGGCAAAGAGCAAGGGACTGAGCTTCCCCGTCAGACCCCCCCCCCCCCCCCCCCCCCCCCCCCCGGTAAAAAAAGAGCCGAGCAGCATCCGTTCACTCTACCACACCACTTTGGGTTTGTATGTATAACCTTTACCCAATCCACATAAATGTGGTGGAATACCATCGCACCCAGCATTTTAATCAAAAACTGCCAGTTCAGGATATCAGATGATTTCTGCGCACCAAAACCAGTTAACATAGAGTTTTGTATGTTTTTCTTGGCACGTGATATAATATTCTCCTATAGTGTTCTCCTTATATTATTAGCTCCTTGTCTGCTGGGGATGAAGTCTCTAAAGCCTCTCTGGCCCAGATTAATCAATTTTGATAATTTTTTCATTTTTTTGCCAGAATTTTGGTCAGTAAGTTTTGGTCTTTATATAGCAAATGAATGGGTCTATACCCCTCACAGAATGTCGAGTCTTTACCCTCTTTGACAGTGAGGGTAAATGTAGACTGACAGTGAGGGTGAGTGTAGACTGACAGTGAGGGTAAATGTAGACCGACAGTGAGGGTGAGTGTAGACTGACAGTGAGGGTGAGTGTAGACTGACAGTGAGGGTGAGTGTAGACCGACAGTGAGGGTGAATGTAGACTGACAGTGAGGGTGAGTGTAGACTGACAGTGAAGGTGAGTGTAGACTGACAGTGAGGGTAAATGTAGACTGACAGTGAGGGTAAATGTAGACTGACAGTGAGGGTAAATGTAGACTGACAGTGAGGGTGAGTGTAGACTGACAGTGAGGGTGAGTGTAGACTGACAGTGAGGGTAAATGTAGACTGACAGTAAGGGTAAATGTAGACTGACAGTGAGGGTGAGTGTAGACTGACAGTGAGGGTGAGTGTAGACTGACAGTGAGGGTGAGTGTAGACTGACAGTGAGGGTAAATGTAGACTGACAGTGAGGGTAAATGTAGACTGACAGTGAGGGTGAGTGTAGACTGACAGTGAGGGTGAGTGTAGACTGACAGTGAGGGTGAGTGTAGATTGACAGTGAGGGTGAGTGTAGACTGACAGTGAGGGTAAGTGTAGACTGACAGTGAGGGTGAGTGTAGACTGACAGTGAGGGTAAATGTAGACTGACAGTGAGGGTAAATGTAGACTGACAGTGAGGGTGAGTGTAGACTGACAGTGAGGGTGAGTGTAGACTGACAGTGAGGGTGAGTGTAGACTGACAGTGAGGGTGAGTGTAGACTGACAGTTAGGGTGAGTGTAGACTGACGGTGAGGGTGAGTGTAGGTTCTTTTAGTTTTAGTAGGATATTATGTCTTCCTGTAGTTTTATGTTCGATTTCTAATTGCTTTATTTGATTTTATAGCTTCATTTGCTCTTCCAATTGTATTTTGGAAGAGGGTGAATGTAGACTGACAGTGAGGGTGAGTGTAGACTGACAGTGAAGGTGAGTGTAGACTGACAGTGAGGGTGAGTGTAGACTGACAGTGAGGGTGAGTGTAGACTGACAGTGAGGGTAAGTGTAGACTGACAGTGAGGGTGAGTGTAGACTGACAGTGAGGGTAAATGTAGACTGACAGTGAGGGTAAATGTAGACTGACAGTGAGGGTGAGTGTAGACTGACAGTGAGGGTGAGTGTAGACTGACAGTGAGGGTGAGTGTAGACTGACAGTGAGGGTGAGTGTAGATTGACAGTGAGGGTGAGTGTAGACTGACAGTGAGGGTGAGTGTAGACTGACAGTGAAGGTGAGTGTAGACTGACAGTGAGGGTGAGTGTAGACTGACAGTGAGGGTGAGTGTAGACTGACAGTGAGGGTAAATGTAGACTGACAGTGAGGGTGAGTGTAGACTGACAGTGAGGGTGAGTGTAGACTGACAGTGAGGGTGAGTGTAGACTGACAGTGAGGGTAAATGTAGACTGACAGTGAGGGTAAATGTAGACTGACAGTGAGGGTGAGTGTAGACTGACAGTGAGGGTGAGTGTAGACTGACAGTGAGGGTGAGTGTAGACTGACAGTGAGGGTGAGTGTAGACTGACAGTGAGGGTAAATGTAGACTGACAGTGAGGGTAAATGTAGACTGACAGTGAGGGTGAGTGTAGACTGACAGTGAGGGTAAATGTAGACTGACAGTGAGGGTAAATGTAGACTGACAGTGAGGGTGAGTGTAGACTGACAGTGAGGGTGAGTGTAGACTGACAGTGAGGGTGAGTGTAGACTGACAGTGAGGGTGAGTGTAGACTGACAGTGAGAGTGAGTGTAGGTTCTTTTAGTTTTAGTAGGATATTATGTCCTCCTGTAGTTTTATGTTCGATTTCTAATTGCTTTATTTGATTTTATAGCTTCATTTGCTCTTCCAATTGTATTTTGGAAGAGGGTGAATGTAGACTGACAGTGAGGGTGAGTGTAGACTGACAGTGAAGGTGAGTGTAGACTGACAGTGAGGGTAAATGTAGACTGACAGTGAGGGTGAGTGTAGATTGACAGTGAGGGTGAGTGTAGACTGACAGTTAGGGTGAGTGTAGACTGACAGTGAGGGTGAGTGTAGACTGACAGTGAGGGTGAGTGTAGACTGACAGTTAGGGTGAGTGTAGACTGACAGTGAGGGTGAGTGTAGACTGACAGTTAGGGTGAGTGTAGACTGACAGTGAGGGTGAGTGTAGACTGACAGTGAGGGTGAGTGTAGACTGACAGTGAGGGTGAGTGTAGACTGACAGTTAGGGTGAGTGTAGACTGACGGTGAGGGTGAGTGTAGGTTCTTTTAGTTTTAGTAGGATATTATGTCCTCCTGTAGTTTTATGTTCGATTTCTAATTGCTTTATTTGATTTTATAGCTTCATTTGCTCTTCCAATTGTATTTTGGAAGAGGGTGAATGTAGACTGACAGTGAGGGTGAATGTAGACTGACAGTGAGGGTGAGTGTAGACTGACAGTGAGGGTGAATGTAGACTGACAGTGAGGGTGAGTGTAGACTGACAGTGAAGGTGAGTGTAGACTGACAGTGAGGGTGAGTGTAGATTGACAGTGAGGGTAAATGTAGACTGACAGTGAGGGTGAGTGTAGATTGACAGTGAGGGTGAGTGTAGACTGACAGTGAGGGTGAGTGTAGACTGACAGTGAGGGTGAGTGTAGACTGACGGTGAGGGTGAGTGTAGGTTCTTTTAGTTTTAGTAGGATATTATGTCCTCCTGTAGTTTTATGTTCGATTTCTAATTGCTTTATTTGATTTTATAGCTTCATTTGCTCTTCCAATTGTATTTTCTTTAATCTTGATGCAATCTGGATCATTTTCCGTATTATGACTGTTTTAACTCCCTCCCACAGCATGGAAACATTTTATAGCATTTTATAGCGAAAGGTAAAGCTCCAGTTCAGATAAGATTGAGATCATACAGACACAGACTATATATCTAAATTTATACATATGTATGTGTATGTATGTGTGTGTGTGTGTATACATATACATATATATGTATGTATGTATGTGTGTATGTGTGTGTGTATTTTTGTATATATGTATATATACATGTATATATACATATACTATATATCTAAATTTATACATATGTATGTGTATGTATGTGTGTGTGTGTGTATACATATACATATATATGTATGTATGTATGTGTGTATGTGTGTGTGTATTTTTGTATATATGTATATATACATTGTCAGTGCCTAAGAAACAACAAGGAGTATACACAGATAATGAGTTAGTTTAGCAGGTGGCCCATGGTTTGACACGCCCACACATTATGACATCATAACAGAGCCAGAGGTCCTGCTGTGTTTATGGCACTGGCCTGATTTTCATGCTTATTTTTTTCAGAGAGTAGCTGCGACCTTTCCAGGAAGACCATTCAACACCAATTGCATAATGAGTGCCATCACTCCCCCACAGATAGACGCCATTTGGATTAGTGTCGTGACAATTAGAGTACCAGAATGCTCCAAGAAAACTTCTGGCACAGTTCAGTGTGCTGTGTGTGTCCTGGTCTCTGTCAAAAGTGGAGAACTTCTGTCCATTGTGAGTTATGAGAGAGTTACCTGAACAAAAGAGGACATGACTCACTGAGTCACAGTCATATGACTCTGTGCACTGCATACACATTTACTTCTGTATTACTGTATATTTCCATCAGATCAAAATTATTGCAGTGCCCAATACATTTTTCATTTTCAAAAGCTTCCATTTCACTTCTATTCTTCATTTACGTTTAAAAGAAAGTGTAACATTTGTAAAAAGTCAAAACAGGAAGTTCTGTGTCTTACCTGCACCTCCATCAGTGTATCCACTAACATGCAGTCTGTAGCCCTCTGTCTCAGAGTCTATGGAGAAAGAGGAATACTGGGCATGAACCATCCCTCCCTCAAAATCCTCCATGTCCACTCTCAGCTCATACTTCTTCCTCCGAGTCAGCTGGTAGATGTTTTCCAGTCCTGGATGAATAAGATGGAGAAGTTGATTTCGTCAAATTTTCATTTTCATCACCTTACATGATCAAAGAGCACTGACACTCCAGGATATGTTTTTAATCGTAAATGATGAATTGATTGATTTCATTTCACACTGCTCCCAAACTCAGTACAGCCTGCATGAACTCAAATCTAAAAAACTGTCTATACCCAGCCAATATTCTCCATCCTTGTTCCCAAAGCCTTTCTTATACTGATCCCAGGGCCTGTAGAAGTTCACTGTTCCATCCATTCTCCTATGAATCACCTGAGATAGATAGATAGACAGACAGATAGATAGATAGATAGATAGATAGATAGATAGATAGATAGATAGATAGATAGATAGATAGATAGACAGACAGACAGACAGACAGACAGACAGATAGATGAATAGATAGAGAAAGAGAGGGGGAGAGAGATAATTCATGATTTTTTTTCAGTTATTTTTATTGATTAGAAAAAAGCTGTAAAATAAAAGCTTAGTCTATTTATCAACCCACTGTCCATTTTCTCTCTTCTCCGTGGACTCCCTCACAGCCCATGTCACAGTAAACCTGCACAGGTGAGTCAGGTCCAGCAGGGTAAATGGTGTAAACTCCACTGAGAGTGTGACCGTTACCATAGAGCTCTGCACAATCCACTGGATACACATCCGTAGAGACAGGAAGAGACTCAGCCAGCAGGGGGAGCAGTAGAGCAGCCACTAAGCTAACCTGAGAAAAAGAAAGGAGAGAGAGAGAGAGAAAGAGAGAGAGAGAGAGAGAGAGAGAGAGAGAGAGAGAAAGAGAGAGTTTTGCTAGTAAGATCATAAGACAACACAGAGACCACAAGTAAAACAAAAATCTGGGTTTGAATTTACTGAACACACTTACTATCACTATGGGTTTTAATTTACTGATTTACTGAACACACTTACCATCACTCTATGCTTTAATTTACTGAACACACTTACCATCACTCTGGGTTTGAGAAGCAGTAGAAACAAAGAAATCGCGAGATAAACCTGTAACATGAAAGAATTAGAAAACATGTCTCATTGACACAACCAACAGCCATACTGTGATAACAGAGGTATTAAAAATGTCACAGTGACAGCTATTAAGTTAAAGTGGATGTATTCAAAATGACATTGTATCTTTGGATAATACCAAAGATACAATGTTATAATACGATGAGAAAGAAAGAGAGAGAGAGAGAGAGAGAGAGAGAGAAAGAGACAAAAAGAGAGAGAGAGAGAGAGAGAGAGAGAGAGAGAAGCAGAGACAGAGAGTGTTTCTTACAGTATATGTTGAATAGTGTTGGAACTGATGTTCTGAAACCGTCTCTCCTTCCACTGAAGAAACTGAATATTCACACTGCCGCTTTTATACAGAGGAAAACGTTTTGGGAGCAATGGATGTGCAAACATGGGTTTGTTGAAGATTGCAACATTAATAAATCATTCGCCGTGTTTTTTTGCTGTGACTCGTACAGGAAAGCTGTTGAGTACATAGTTGCATAAGTACTTTTTCTGAGTGTTGAACGGAACAAGGTG
>NC_044501.1:1225606-1228106 GCF_902362185.1 Chanos chanos | reverse complement strand
AGCCTGATTCTAGTTTGTGAGCTAGGTAGGCTACTGCCTGGGAAGGTCTCCCACTCTGCAGTACGAGATGGGGAGGGGGGCGGGGTTAGGTTTTCTAAAGGTCTCCCTACTGGACGCCCAAGGTAGGGGGAGCAGGGGAGTCTATCCAATAGCGCACCTCTAACTATGTACAGTACAAATTCAATTAGTAAAATCAGTCACACTACAAAATGCTACCAAATAAACCACAGGTAATTCATAATACTGTGAATATACAGTTTCACAGACATATTGTTGCATTTTTGTCTGGTTTGTGCAAAATCGTTAAGAATAATATAAAACCAGTCTGCATCTGGGGCAATGAAAGCGGGGCATTTTGGCTCTCAGAATATCTATGTTAATCAACACCGTCCGCGTTATGCCAAAAGACAGAGAGAGAAGTTAACCATTGTAGCAGTAACCCAGCTCCCTTCCAACGTACAGTCTCGTTGATTTGTGCAGGCAGACATATTTCTATGTTTGTAGGGGCGGGGGTGTCACCTGCCTTTTTTTATCTGATCCATACAAACTCTGGACTAGAATAAGCAGAAACACGTTCTCTTACATGAGGGAACTCATGGCCAGCCCAATCCATATTATTCTATGATTAATGTTTGATTCCTGGGTACCTCAAGGTAACGTGATAATGTTTAAGAAGAAGGACGAAGCGTACACTGGCTGTGTGCAATGTATTTTGTCGATCTGGGAAATTAGAATGACCAACAGAGATTAGTTGATTGTGAAGCAGGCCGCCCTAAATTGGAATGACCAACAGAGATTAGTTGATTGTGAAGCAGGCTGCCCTAGACGCTGAAAATACGTTCCTGTCCCGCTGAAAGCAGCTCTCCAGCTCCGGCATCTGTGTTTTCACAGTTTTGATTGCGTCAACTTAGAAGTTGCAAAGTTGCAATGTAGCATACGCTATGACCCCCTGGTAACACCACTGCCTTCCTGTTTCCTGTGGTGGACAGTGTTGGGGGATGGGTAATGTGTTAGTGACTCTTGGTGGACAGTGTTGGGGGATGGGTAATGTGTTAATGACTCTTGATTGACAGTGTTGGGGGTGGGTAATGTGTTAATGACTCTTGGTGGACAGTGTTGGGGGATGGGTAATGTGTTAGTGACTCTTGGTTGACAGTGTTGGGGGGTGGGTAATGTATTGCTTGAGAGAGCCAAATCAACACAAATAGATAGATAGTTGTCTTTGTGATATATATTTTCTGGATGAAGATTACAGTTCGTGCAGAATGGTGCTTTATGTTTTTGGTGTTTTGGGGGGGGGGGGTAATGAAAAGGGGATGTCGCACAGGGGGCCATACAAGTCAGAACCACTACTGATTCTACTCATCACATGTCAGGCAAAGAAGAGGAACTGACCCTGGCAATGTCATCAGGGGTTTGCCCCAGCGTCTCAAAAATGTCGACTGAAGATGGAAGATAGACATTTTTAAAGTAGTTGACAGTCTCCGGATCAGCGCCAGGATACTCCTTCTTGGAAACATCAGCAATCATCTTCATTTCAAACTCTGTGTGTACCGGCCCAGGCTCAATCATAGACATACTGAGAGAGAGAGAGAGAAAGAGAGAGGAAAGAAACAGAGAGAGAGAGAGAGAGAGAGAGAGGGAAAAAGAGAATTAGTTTTGAAGATACACTTAAATTTTGAAAAATAAAGTGCCGTTCTAGACGGACAAAAGGTTGAGAGAGAGAGAGTGAGAGACAGTAAAAGGAGAGAGTGATGGTGAGAGTAGGGAGGGGTAGAATGAGTCTTGGTTTTTGTTTTTGCTTTTTGTTTTTGTTTTTGGTTTTTGTTCTTGTTTTTGGTTTTTGTTTTAGATTTCTTCAGGTGACATACTTACATGACGTTAAACTTCAGCAGCTGCACAGCCAGACTCTCACAGAACCCTTCCATGGCAAACTTAGAAGCAGCATAAACATCGTTAAACACGACACCTGTGTATGGAACAACACACAGAGTGTTAGTTTTGACCCCGTCAGGGTTAAACAGCTTTATGGACTGACCACAGCACACCTGACTGCATTCAACACTGACCATAGCACACCTGACTGCATTCATTACTGACCACAGCACACCTGACTGGATTCAGCACTGACCACAGCACACCTGACTGGATTCAGCACTGACCACAAAAGACCTGACTGCATTCAGCACTGACCACAGCGTACCTGACTGGATTCAGCACTGACCACAACACACCTGACTGCATTCAGCACTGACACAACACACCTGACTGCATTCAGCACTGACCACAGCGCACCTGACTGCATTCAGCACTGACCACAGCACATCTGACTGCATTCAGCACTGACACAACACACCTGACTGCATTCAGCACTGACCACAGCACACCTGACTGGATTCATTACTGACCATAGCACACCTGACTGGATTCATTACTGACCATAGCATACCTGACTGGATTCATTACTGACCACAGCACACCTGACTGCATTCAGCACTGA
>NC_044501.1:1203106-1213106 GCF_902362185.1 Chanos chanos | reverse complement strand
AGAGCGTTCTCATTTAGGGACTCCCAGCTGTTTTTTGTTTTCCAGATTTAGACTAAAGAGCCCCTTTTATCTTTCCTGCTTAAAACGGGACGTAAATTATCCATATAAACGAGCCTGTGCCAGTATTCTCCGTCTGAAATGGCGAAACACGGAACATCCTCTGTCCACGTGAATGTTCCGTCTCCACCACCTGCAGCACACGAGTGACTTAACCACTCCGCGCGCTCAGTGAGTCTGTGCATACCGCTCTGAGCACGAGAGGAGAATCTGCTAAATCTGTGAGACACGCGGCGCCCCATCCCCTCATCCTAAAAATGTACAGTGTATCAAAGTTTCCCACTCCTGTTTTTGGGATCTCATCTCTGTGTTTTAGCTTAGTGCTTTAATTACTAGCTCGACAGATCTTCATTTTTTCATTGCTAAAGCCGCTCCTTTGGTAGAAGGACGGGTCGATGTAACAGCACAAATCGAGTTCCCAGTATTCTGAGGTGATACAGTACTAACTTAAAGAATCTCGATTGTCTGCACAGCCAGTGTGTGTAATGCTCTTTTAAAGTGTGAGAGTTGGGAGAGTTTAAAATAGTTAAGCCACTGCTGTGTTGAGGATCAAACAGAGAGGACTGTATAGCACTGGACAGGGGCTCTGTGTCTTTTTAAATGTGGAAAGTCACAGTGGGGAGAGCCTGTGTGGGGAGAGATGTGAACAGGAGCTGTAGAATGTGCAGTCAGTGGGTTTGTCTCGACATGTCCGACGGTTTTGCTCTAAGCCTACGTTGGCACTTCAGTTTTCTGGAAGGTACAGTTAAGGGCCAATCCATGCATCAGCAACATCAGTGGAGTTTCTACACCTGGTTAACCTACACTGATGCTCTCTCTCTCTCTCTCTCTCTCTCTCTCTTTCTTTCTCTCTCTCTCTTTCTCTCTCTCTCTTTCTATGTCTCTGTCTGTCTCTCTCTATCTCTCTCTTGTTTCTCTTTCGTTCTCTCTCTCTCTTTCTCTGTCTCTCTCTCTCTCTCTTACACACACACACACACACACACACACACGTGTGTGGTGCATGTCTGGATTTAAACTGTGAAGTGTTACCTCATCATTTTGAGAGTCTTATTTTGGCCATTGCACACATACACCCACCCACCCACACACACACACACACCCACACCCACACGCACACGCACACATGCACACATGCACACACACCTGTCTTCTCCCCTGAAGACTAAGGAAAGATCTGGGGAGCAGACCCTGGCCTGTCTGGATGCGCAGCTGGAAAAGGGTTTACATTTGGCAAATCAGGATGGGTGCCAGTCTCACATACACTCACAGCTTCATACATACACTCACAGCTTCATACATGCACACACACACACACATACATACACACACACACACACACAAACACACACACACATACATACACACACACACACACATACACACACACACACACACACACACACACACACACTCACACACACACACACACTCACACACACATTTGGCTGTTTTGTCTGTTACCCTTTCACCTCTTAAGGTTTGTTGAGGTCAGAGAATCAGGCCTGTGGCACTTGCTGAACACCTGGGTTTAAGTTATGAGAGAGAGAGAGAGTGTAACTAAGTGGTTATTTAAGCAGTGTGGTTACATGACGGAACTCAGTGCATTTCTAAAGAAAAGACCCTTCTCACCGAAACTAAACATTTCTTTCCTCTTTCTGTTTTTTTTTCTTAACTCAGTAGGAGTCATGGAAGGTGCTGTGTTAAGATTTTTTTTAGTGTTTGAAGAAGAAAATATGTTCTAAAACTGGTCACATGCCTTTTCCTGTATTCCGACAAAGCTTGGTTTGTTTTACACCAATTACAACCCGAACTCTCCTGCGTGACTGTCTCCTAACACGGCACCATTTTCACTTTGGAAGTGTGTTTCACATAAAGCGTCAGAGTCACACCTGTTAGAATTTGTCCTCAGTATGATTTCATATATGTATTATCCAGAGCCTAGTTATGTATGATGGTTTGTATGAACAGAGCTGATGAGCTGGGTTTTCACAGGGTTAAAGACTTTGACCAGGAGTAAAAGCCTTGCTTTCTGGATTCTTTTCAGTATGTTACTGCACAAAACCTTCTAGAGGTGCCTTTCCCCAAAAATGTCAGTTGAGCCTTGCAGACCTTTAAAAAGCGGGGAAGGGGGGTTCATTTGATGGACAGATCCTGACTGCTCCAACGTCTCCCTGGCCTCCCTGGCGTGCACACACATGCCGAGAGACAGGGGAATGAAACGCATGCGGCTGACGTCCACTCATATTTCATCAGAGCAAAGTGTTGAAAGAACTTTTTTTTTTTTTTTTTTTTTTTTTACAGAGGGACTTATTACATTTTTCAAACTATTTGCCAGTGTTGGTCATATATTATTTTGTGTTGTTTTTATTTATGACTTAGTTTTGTTTTTGTTTATTACTTGATTTCAGTAGTGCAGTCCTTATGGCCGTGCCTGAAACTGTTTATACTGAGTTGTTTGGAGGAGATGGCTGCTTAGTGGAAAAAAATGATCATTGGTCATTTTACAGACTATTCTAGTTATATATATATCCATCCAGCATTCATTCTGTTTGACGTTAATGACACTTCAGTACTGTAGTCTATTCAGTATTGTAGTCTATTCAGTATTGTACACAGTTTAGTGCCGCAGACCATTCAGTACTGTAGCCGATTCAGTACTGTAGCCGATTCAGTACTGTAGCCGATTCAGGACTGTAGCCGATTCAGGACTGTAGTCTGTTCAGTACTGTAGTCTATTCAGTGCTGTAGATTATTCAGCACTGTAGTTGATTTTGAGCTGTAGTCGATTCAGTACCATAGTTGATTCAGTACTGTAGTCTATTCAGTACTGTGGACAATTCAGTACAGCAGTCGATTTTGTGCTGTAGTTGATTCAGTACTGTAGTCTATTCAATACTGTAGTATTCTCTGTGCTGTAGCTGATTCAGTATTGTAGTCTATTCAGTACTGTAGTTTATTGAGTACTGTAGTCTCCTCTGTGCTGTAGCCTTTTTAGTGCTGTCTGCTCAGTACAATGGTCTTCTCAGCGGCGTCCTTTAAATTAAGTTCAGTGAAATTAAATGATAAACACTGGGATTTAGTGGATGAAAAACTGCTTCGTAAAAGGCTGGCTGTGTCAGGGGGTAAAAACAAAACAAATAACAGCCCAAGGCTGAGGAGCATGTAAGGTCACAGTCATCATCTGTGTCCAGTGTTTCAGCATTGTAATAAACGCTCTTATGTCTGGGCATAAACTATCCAGCGCACGCACGGTATCATGCTATAATCCAACTAAAGGTCCCGAAACAAGAGAGAGGTTTGGGTGGGAGCAGAAAAGGGAGAGTTTGGGAGGCTGGACCTGGATGTTTGAGTCTTCGAGTGTGGACTCACCAGCAAAATGTAACAAAAGGTAACGCTCACCTGATAGCCAAACAGAATGAAACGTGACAAAAGGTAACGCTCACCTGATAGCCAAACAGAATGAAACGTGACAAAAGGTAACGCTCACCTGATAGCCAAACAGAATGAAACGTGACAAAAGGTAACACTCACCTGATAGCCAAACAGAATGAAACGTGACAAAAGGTAACGCTCACCTGATAGCCAAACAGAATGAAACGTGACAAAAGGTAACACTCACCTGATAGCCAAACAGAATGAAACGTGACAAAAGGTAACGCTCACCTGATAGCCAAACAGAATGAAACGTGACAAAAGGTAACGCTCACCTGATAGCCAAACAGAATGAAACGTGACAAAAGGTAACGCTCACCTGATAGCCAAACAGAATGAAACGTGACAAAAGGTAACACTCACCTGATAGCCAAACAGAATGAAACGTGACAAAAGGTAACGCTCACCTGATGGCCAAACAGAATGAAACGTGACAAAAGGTAACGCTCACCTGATAGCCAAACAGAATGAAACGTGACAAAAGGTAACATTCATCTGTCAACCAAACAAAACAAACTGTAATGACTAACCGCGAGTGAAACTGTTTCTGTTAAAAGGTAAGACTTAACTGCGTATGAAGCTGTATGTTTCTGTTAAAAGGTAAGACTTGACCATGCGTGAGGCTGTTTCTGTTAAAAGTTAAGATTTAACCGCGTGTGAAGGACAGGTCACGGTAGCCTCAGAATAAGACGTCAGACTCCCTGATATTGAGTGAACTCTGTGGCTGTATTTCATATGGAGTCACATGGCGAGACCTGCAATGTCAGTGACAAACCAGAATTCATTACACAAGAGTGACACTTCAAGGACCAATCAGAATCTAAAGGAAAGGAACTATAGTACAATTGATTTACATTAAGAACAGGAAGTCACGCTGGTAGCATGCACTCTGACAGAAAGCTAGAGCTGGAACCCTCGGGTGATGTTACAGAGCTCACACGGAACAGACATCTCTTCCTTTCTGTGTCATATTTAAACTGCACTGTGATATTTATGGGCACACACACACACACACACACAGTGCGGTTTGACAGTTATGGTTATGCTTTGGTTATGGTCTTTGTCTTCATGCTTCACACACACAGTGTGATCTGTAGTGCATGTTATAAACACCTGTTAGCTGTCACTGTATCATCCACATGCATTAAAACTCACCACCGCATGTGCGAGACTAGCACTCAAACCCAGCTCCTACAGCAAAACTGATGGTTGACTGATTAACTTATTGACTGATTGATTGATTGATTGACTGATCGATCGATCAATTGATTGACTGATTGATTGATTGATCAATAGATTGATTGATTGATTGATTAGACGTATTTTACTTGGAGCAGAAAGCGTAAACACAATAACTAATTGTGGTGTTGACACCACGTGATGTTAACTGATGAGATACTTCTGTGTGATCCACTGTGTGATCCACATCACTGTAATGACTGAAGATCACACAGCCTATCCCACAGGTGATACTGGCTGATCTTACGTTTGTCTCTCGTTCGACATCTCTAGAAATATCTCCCCAAACTTAACCCCTTCAGCTCTGCTATGCTACATGAACACGAGTATAGAAAGCATCTGTTCTGCTCTCTCGCCATGCACAGGGTGGAGTCTGTCCTGGATAAATGTCAGACAGGTTTGGTTTGGTTCTGGGGTATTTGGATCCGAGTGTCTGACTTAAAGAGGTGTAGTAACAGACTGCCTCATTTAGAGGAGTGTGTTCTTTGATTTAAAGGGTGATGCCCCCACCCCCCGTAGGAATTCTGGGTACTTTAGGGTAAACCTCCTGTGCTGGCAGAAGTCAGACCAGCATACAATGTTGGGAAATGGAATGGTTCTCTCTCTGTGTGTGTGTGTGTGTGTGTGTGTGTGCGTGTGTGTGTGTATATGTGTGTGTGTATGTGTGTGTGTGTGTGTGTGTGTGTGTGTGTGTGTGTGTGTACGTGTACGTGTACGTACGTGTGTGTGTGTGTGTGTGTGTGTGTGTATGTGTGTACGTGTGTGTGTACGTGTGTGTGTGTGTGTGAGTTGTAGGGCATCATGATCAGTCCCAGCTGAGAATAAGGGGTGAAAAACATCTGGCACACATCTCTCCATTCTCTCAACATCCTTTCTTTTTTCTCCCTCTCAGCATTTCTCTGACTTCATCATTGTTATTCTTCTTTCATGTTCTCTCTCTCCTTCTCGCTCTCTTTCTCTGTCTAACACACAAACACACACACTCATGCACACAACTGAAAAACATTTAGATCCGTGCTTTCTCTGTTTCTTTGTCAAGAGAGAAATGCAAACACAACATAACACACATCACAGACAAAGACACTGTGCAGTGTAAATAGGGTGAAATGCAGAGAGAGAGAGAGACACTGTGCAGTGTAAATAGGGTGAAATGCAGAGAGAGAGAGACACTGTGCAGTGTAAATAGGGTGAAATGCAGAGAGAGAGACACTGTGCAGTATAAATAGGGTGAAATGCAGAGAGAGACACTGTGCAGTGTAAATAGGGTGAAATGCAGAGAGAGAGAGACACTGTGCAGTGTAAATAGGGTGAAATGCAGAGAGAGAGAGACACTGTGCAGTGTAAATAGGGTGAAATGCAGAGAGAGAGAGACACTGTGCAGTATAAATAGGGTGAAATGCAGAGAGAGAGAGACACTGTGCAGTGTAAATAGGGTGAAATGCAGAGAGAGAGAGACACTGTGCAGTGTAAATAGGGTGAAATGTAGAGAGAGACAGAAAGCATGAGAAGGATAAATACAGGGAAGAGGATACATGAAATAATTAAAGAATGAAAGAAAGGCACTATGTAGAGGTGTGTGTGTGTGTGCGTGTGTGTGTTAAACTGTAACTGTAGTGTTAAACTGTAACTGTAGTGTTAAACTGTAAGGCACTATGTAGAGGTGTGTGTGTGTGAGTGTGTGTGTTAAACTGTAACTGTAGTGTTAAACTGTAAGGCACTATGTAGAGGTGTGTGTGTGTGAGTGTGATGCTATTAGTGGCGTCTAACACTATTATTGAAGAGGTTCTGCAAGACATTATTTTTTTGTCTGGATGTCCGGATATCTGGAGTCAATTTCTTAATTTGTGCTCTGTTACCATGACAACGACATCTGGATCCCAGAATCCTGCACCCCCACTGAACAGAGTACTGGAGGGATTTTTTTAGCTTATTGCCAAAGGACCAATCACACCAGTAAGAGGACCAGTTACACCACTAAGAGTACCAGTCACACCAGTGACAGGACCAGTCACACTGATCACTGGACTTAGCTCAGTCAGCGGACAGCAAACCCATATCTGAATGCAATAGTAATTGGTTTATGGTGGGTTTGGATTGTGTGTGTGTGTGTGTGTGTGTGTGTCTAAAGATGTTGGGCAGATGTGAGGATTACACAAGACCCAGAGAGAAGTTGTCTGACCAGTACAGACATGCCCTGTCCTATTACAGTCTGCACTGTCTCCTTCATACACTCCCCCCTTCACCACCCCCTCTCTCTCTGTCTCTCTGTATCTCTCTCTGTCTCTCTCTCTGTATCTCTCTCTCTCTCTGTCTCTCTCCGTCTCTGTCTCTCTCTCTGTCTCTGTCTCTCTCTTTCTCTCTCTGTCTCTCTCTCTCTGTATTTGAAGTTCTTGACTTTTTACAGTGTGTTTGTTTTTTTTACGGTGTGTGAGTGTGTGTGTGTGTGTGTGTGTGTGTGTGTTCATGTAACTGCATTGTTGTTTATTCTGCCTTTTGAGTTACACTTTGAGTCAACTGTAATGTTTTGTAGTTTTGCTGTTTTGTAGTGTGGTGTAGTTTTGCTGTGTGTGTAACTGTAGTTGTTTGTAGTTTTGCTGTTTGTGTAACTGTAGTGTTAAACTGTGACAGTAGTGTTAAACTGTAACTGTAGTGATAAACTGTAACAGTAGTGTTAAACTGTAACAGTAGTGTTAAACTGTAACAGTAGTGTTAAACTGTGACAGTAGTGTTAAACTGTAACTGCAGTGTTAAACTGTAACTGTAGTGATAAACTGTAACTGTAGTGATAAACTGTAACTGTAGTGATAAACTGTAACAGTAGTGATAAACTGTAACTGTAGTGATAAACTGTAACTGTAGTGTTAAACTGTAACTGTAGTGATAAACTGTAACTGTAGTGTTAAACTGTAACTGTAGTGATAAACTGTAACAGTAGTGTTAAACTGTAACTGTAGTGATAAACTGTAACTGTAGTGTTAAACTGTAACTGTAGTGATAAACTGTAACTGTAGTGTTAAACTGTAACTGTAGTGATAAACTGTACAGTGTAAACACTGTAAATGCCCAGAGCAGTGGGCAGCCACACCCACAGTGCCCGGGGAGCAGTTGGGGGTCAGGTGGCTTTGCTCAAGGTCACTACAGCCATGCATATTGAGGGAGCAGAAAGCACTGTTCTGCCCCACCCCCCTTCCCTGCCACCAATTATTACTGATCCAAAATGGCTGACTAGTAATTCCAAACTGGGATTAAATCACAGAATTCAGCTGCACCTGTCTCTCTACCTGAACAGAATATGACACCTCCCTGTATGTCAAAAAAAGCAGACAGACAGACAGACTTATAGATAGATGGATACATATATACATACATGCATACACACATACATACAGACAAACACACATATATACACAAATAGATTCAGACTATTTCATGTGGAGTTTATTTCTTCAACTTAAAAAAACTTAAAGCAGTTTTGAGCAAGCGTTTTTCCTGTTTAAAGGTGGTTTTAAAACTGACAGATTCATATTAGACACAATGAAAGCTTGCATTGCATTCGGAATGCTCTTTCATGACTGAATCTGGTGTTATTCAGTTTTGCAGTGTCATCACTGATTGGTTGTTATCATTGTAAAGGTCCCATCATTTACTCTGTGTATTTGTTTTGAACATGAAGGTCACGTTTGTGAATAGTCCTGTGGTCCAGCCCACTTATCTAAACCTCCCAGTGATGTTTAATGTTCATTGTAATTGTCAGTTAAAATTCCTCAGCATTTGATAAGCCACATCCATTCATGAACAACGAGGCTTGATTCTACGACCAGTTATACTCATTCACACCAGTCACACAATATGACCAGTTATTCTCATTCACACCAGTCACACAATATGACCAGTTATACTGATTAACACCAGTCACATGATATGATCAGTTGTATTCATTAGCACTAGTCACACAACATGACCAGTTATTCTCACTCACACTAGTCAAACAGCAAATATTGAGCCTCATTCACCAATATTCTCCTAAGCTTTTTCTTAAATTAGTTCTTGAGAACGGTCCTAAGAAAAGTCTTCGTCAGATTCATGATGTGTTCTTAAAGTGCAGAGTTGTTCGCATTTTTGTTCTTATATTGATGAGTCCCGTTGTCCTTGTAAGTTGCAAGCGTGTGCCAGTTGTTCCTAATTAGCATAAGTAAACGCCCCACCAAACACCCCACCAATCGCCACAATTCCAACTTTATTTCTAAGAATTCCAATTTTTATTATTTTTTTTATTTTTTGCAACTCTGACTTTATTACTCAGAATTCTGAGTTCTTTTCTAACAACCAGCAAGTAGCTTGAGCCATCACTTTGGCTCCCGCTTTAATGGTTCAATGCAATGCGTGTACAGTAGCAGACAGGAGCAAAGGCTACAGTGGCTGTCTGCTCTGTCCAGGTATTTTAATATTCATCCATATGTAAACGTTAAACTGACTGATTCTCACACACCTGCTTTACAGCCTGTCTGGGCTCAGATGGGATAACCCATAAGTAGTGTATGTAAAACTACTGCTTACTTATCACTGTCTCCATCAACTGTTATATTCTCATATTGCTCTTTTTGTTCATTGTACAGAAGTATGAATAGATATGCACTACATTCTGGAGTGTTACATGAAGTGTTAGTGTAGTAGTTATTTTAAAAGACCATAATGCTTTGTAAAATAATGAAAAAAATTATTAAAAATATCATAAATTATAAAAAATTATTATTGTAATTTAAATCCTATAATATTAGAATTGAAGAAAATGCAGTAAAAAATTATTTTGCACAAACTTGTCAGCGCTCAAATGTGCGTAAGTGTTCTCTTGAGTGTGTATAGATTCTGTTCTTACCTAAGAACAAATCCCAAATAAGAAAACATAGGTGAATATCAGAAAACTGTAAGTGGGTTTTAATAACAAATTTCTGCTTAAGAACGGTTGGTGAATGAGGCCCATTGATTTGTACCAGCAGGGACATGCTGTTTGCCCAATTGTGCCTGCATCCTCACAAGTCCCTTTAATGAGAGAAGGGGAGCAATTCGAATCACTCACCTCAGAGGCCACTCCCACAAACTCCTCAGAGACACAGGCCACTCCCACAAACTCCTCAGAGACACAGGCCACTCCCACAAACTCCTCAGAGACACAGGCCACTCCCACAAACGCCAAGTCAGGGTCAGCGGTACAGACAGTGCAGTCATTATGGTCATCACAGTTAATGCAGTAATTACAGATAGTTCAGTAATC
>NC_044501.1:1185606-1188106 GCF_902362185.1 Chanos chanos | reverse complement strand
CAATCTCTTCTCTTCAAACATGTCTCTCACTGAACACAGTCTCATCACTTCAAACATATCTCTCACTGAACACAATCTCTTCTCTTCAAACATGTCTCTTACTGAACACAATCTCTTCACTTCAAACATGTCTCTCACTGAACACAGTCTCATCACTTCAAACATGTCTCTCACTGAACACAGTCTCATCACTTCAAACATATCTCTCACTGAACACAATCTCTTCACTTCAAACATGTCTCTCACTGAACACAATCTCTTCTCTTCAAACATGTCTCTCACTGAACACAGTCTCTTCACTTTAAACATGTCTCTCACTGAACACAATCTCTTCACTTCAAACATGTCTCTCACTGAACACAATCTCTTCTCTTCAAACATGTCTCTCACTGAACACAGTCTCTTCACTTCAAACATGTCTCTCACTGAACACAATCTCTTCTCTTCAAACATGTCTCTCACTGAACACAATCTCTTCTCTTCAAACATGTCTCTCACTGAACACAGTCTCATCACTTCAAACATGTCTCTCACTGAACACAATCTCTTCACTTCAAACATGTCTCTCACTGAACACACTCTCATCACTTCAAACATGTCTCTCACTGAACACAGTCTCATCACTTCAAACATGTCTCTCACTGAACACAATCTCTTCTCTTCAAACATGTCTCTCACTGAACACAATCTCTTCTCTTCAAAAATGTCTCTCACTGAACACAGTCTCATCACTTCAAACATGTCTCTCACTGAACACAATCTCTTCTCTTCAAACATGTCTCTCACTGAACACAGTCTCATCACTGGTATGGTAACTGCATGGCAGCTGTTACTGTACTCTTAACTGTATTACTAGGACACATTTCACACAGTACAGAGGGATTTTAAGAACTTTTATTGTGCAAAACCGCAGCAATAAATAGAAAAAAAAACACTAAACCTTTTCTCAAGTAACGTCCATCTCTGAAAAACACTTTTTCATGAAATGCAATAAAATCAAGCTGCACAAAGTGATGGTCGATTTTTAGAGCCAGTTTTTTTCATCCGATAATCCATGTTTAGAGATTATCATTTTCTGCTCGCTGTCTGACTTTTTAAAGCTGAACCATGTCCCTGTGAGGAAAGTCTTTTTTACCAACCGTCTCCAAACAAAGCAACATACCCTTCCACGTTTTCCAGATGATTCGCTGGCGGAGGCTGATGATGACGAAGCCTATGGCGAATCTTGCTCTTCTTCTTTCTGGCAGACTAGGCACGGTTTAGTGCACTGCTGCCTCCCACTGGTGTAGCTAAGTCATTGCATCTTTAGATCTGTGAGGGCTCTACTGGTCAGCGCAGTATAGTCAAAATCCACACCATAGGGCACATTCATACCAGTGTACTTTCTATAACTTCTACACCATCCACCCCCTAGTTCTATGTGGCACCATGGTCCTGGAGGAATGTGGTCTCATCGCACTGTGGACTAGCTGGACATGGCTGAAATGACAATAAAGCCAGTCTGTTTTATTTTGACTGAATGTGCTTATAATCTGTGTGTGTGTGTGTGTGCGTGTGTGTGTGTGTGCATACGTGTGTGTGTGTGTGTGCATACGTGTGTGTGTGTGTGTGTGTGTGTGTGTGTGTGTGCATACGTGTGTGTGTGTGTGTGTGTGTGCGTGTGTGTGTGTGCGTGTGTGTGTGTGCGTGTGTGTGTGTGTGTGTGTGCGTGTGTGTGTGTGTGTGTGTGTGTGTGTGTGTGTGTGCGTGTGTGTGCGTGTGTGTGTGTGCGTGTGTGTGTGTGTGTGTGTGTTCTGATTTTCAGGGGGAGGATGGGTTTCCTGGAGCTAAGGGGGAGATGGGTGTGAAAGGTGATGGTGTAAGTTATATGTGTCTTTCCTTTTTTATTACACACTCCTTTACACAAACACACACACTCACACATGCACACGTACACACACACGCACACACACGCACGCACGCGCACACACCCACACACACGCACACGCCCACACACAGACATACACACACACACACACACACACATATTATAGGAAGATGAGTCACCTTCAACCAATCTTGTCCAGTTAAGATGGAGAGGTGTTTCTGACAACTCATCCATTGAAGCTGAAGTTTGTAAGTTTCTAGGAAGCTGAAGTTTGTAAGTTTCTAAGAAGCTAAGCTGTAACTATTAAGCTCATGCAAAACTTGTCAAGGTGGCTGAGTTCCTTTAAAAGGCTGTGGGACCAGTGACTCAACCAGCCTGCTTAACCTTGAGCTTGGTTTATTTCATACTGAATGTGTAGTCCTGTCTTTCGCCCTCTCTCTCTTTCGTTGCCCTGTGCAGGGAGATGCAGGACAACCGGGGGTCCGCGGTGAAGATGGCCCAGAGGGTCCGAAAGGACAGGCGGGGCCCATGGGAGAGCTGGGCCCGTCCGGCATCGCCGGAGAAAAGGTCCGAACTCATTGTTCCAGTTTAGAGAAGGCTGTGTCACTGCAGTGCTTCTGCTGACTGATCCCA
>NC_044501.1:1173106-1175606 GCF_902362185.1 Chanos chanos | reverse complement strand
CCAGACATACACCACACTGACACCACATACACCACACTGACACCACATACATCACACTGACACCACATACACCACACTGACACCAGATACATACACCACACTGACACCACATACATCACACTGACACCAGACATACATCACACTGACACCACATACACCACACTGACACCAGACATACACCACACTGACACCAGACATACACCACACTGACACCAGACATACACCACACTGACACCACATACATCACACTGACACCACATACACCACACTGACACCACATACATCACACTGACACCAGACATACACCACACTGACACCAGACATACACCACACTGACACCACATACATCACACTGACACCAGACATACATCACACTGACACCACATACACCACACTGACACCAGACATACACCACACTGACACCACATACATCACACTGACACCAGACATACATCACACTGACACCACATACATCACACTGACACCAGACATACACCACACTGACACCACATACACCACACTGACACCAGACATACACCACACTGACACCAGACATACACCACACTGACACCAGACATACATCACACTGACACCACATACATCACACTGACACCAGACATACACCACACTGACACCAGACATACATCACACTGACACCACATACATCACACTGACACCACATACATACACCACACTGACACCACATACACCACACTGACACCAGACATACACCACACTGACACCACATACTGACACCACACTGACACCAGACATACACCACACTGACACCAGACATACATCACACTGACACCACATACACCACACTGACACCACATACACCACACTGACACCAGACATACACCACACTGACACCACATACATACACCACACTGACACCAGACATACACCACACTGACACCACATACATACACCACACTGACACCAGACATACACCACACTGACACCACATACATACACCACACTGACACCACATACATACACCACACTGACACCACATACATACACCACACTGACACCAGACATACACCACACTGACACCACATACATACACCACACTGACACCACATACATCACACTGACACCAGACATACATCACACTGACACCAGACATACACCACACTGACACCACATACATCACACTGACACCACATACACCACACTGACACCAGACATACACCACACTGACACCACATACACCACACTGACAACACATACGCCACACTGACACCAGATACATACACCACACTGACACCAGACATACATCACACTGACACCACATACATCACACTGACACCACATACACCACACTGACACCAGACATACACCACACTGACACCAGACATACACCACACTGACACCAGACATACATCACACTGACACCAGACATACACCACACTGACACCAGACATACATCACACTGACACCAGACATACATCACACTGACACCACATACATCACACTGACACCAGACATACACCACACTGACACGAGACATACATCACACTGACACCACATACATCACACTGACACCAGACATACACCACACTGACACCAGACATACATCACACTGACACCACATACATCACACTGACACCACATACATACACCACACTGACACCAGACATACACCACACTGACACCAGACATACACCACACTGACACCAGACATACACCACACTGACACCACATACACCACACTGACACCACATACACCACACTGACACCAGACATACACCACACTGACACCACATACACCACACTGACACCACATACATCACACTGACACCACATACACCACACTGACACCACATACATACACCACACTGACACCAGACATACATCACACTGACACCACATACACCACACTGACACCAGACATACACCACACTGACACCAGACATACACCACACTGACACCAGACATACACCACACTGACACCACATACATCACACTGACACCACATACACCACACTGACACCACATACATCACACTGACACCAGACATACACCACACTGACACCAGACATACACCACACTGACACCACATACACCACACTGACACCAGACATACATCACACTGACACCACATACACCACACTGACACCAGACATACACCACACTGAAACCACATACATCACACTGACACCAGACATACATTACACTGACACCACATACATCACACTGACACCAGACATACACCACACTGACACCACATACATCACACTGACACCAGACATACACCACACTGACACCAGACATACACCACACTGACACCAGACATACACCACACTGACACCACATACACCACACTGACACCAGACATACACCACACTGACACCACATACACCACACTGACACCACATACACCACACTGACACCAGACATACACCACACTGACACCAGACATACATCACACTGACACCACATACATCACACTGACACCAGACATACACCACACTGACACCAGACATACATCACA
>NC_044501.1:1165606-1168106 GCF_902362185.1 Chanos chanos | reverse complement strand
GCTTGGACTAGGAGCTGGGTTGCCTGTTGCGTGAGGAAAGGGCGGATTCTCCTGATGTTGTATAGGGCGAATCTGCAGGATCGTGTGACTGCTGCGATGTGCCCGGAGTAGGTCAGCTGGTTGTCGAGGGTGACGCCAAGGTTTTTGGCTGCTGAGGTGGGAAACACCGCAGATCCCTCGATGGTGATTGTATTGTCGATCGCTGGGGAGTTCTTAGCAGGAAAAAACAGGAGCTCTGTTTTCTCCGGGTTAAGTTTGAGATGGTTAGCAGACATCCAGGAGGCAATGTCAGCTAGGCAGGCTGCGATGCGAGGTTGAACCTGGGAGTCAGAGGGGGGGAAGGAGAAGAACAGCTGTGTGTCAGACATGCCTTTATACACACACAACACACAACTGACCAGACATGCCTTTATACACACACAAGACACAACTGACCAGACATACCTTTATACACACACAAGACACAACTGACCAGACATGCCTTTATACACACACAGCACACAACTGACCAGACATGCCTTTATACACACACAGCACACAACTGACCAGACATGCCTTTATACACACACAACACACAACTGACCAGACATGCCTTTATACACACACAACACACAACTGACCAGACATGCCTTTATACACACACAAGACACAACTGACCAGACATGCCTTTATACACACACAAGACACAACTGACCAGACATGCCTTTATACACACACAACACACAACTGACCAGACATGCCTTTATACACACACAAGACACAACTGACCAGACATGCCTTTATACACACACAAGACACAACTGACCAGACATGCCTTTATACACACACAAGACACAACTGACCAGACATGCCTTTATACACACACAGCACACAACTGACCAGACATGCCTTTATACACACACAACACACAACTGACCAGACATGCCTTTATACACACACAACACACAACTGACCAGACATGCCTTTATACACACACAAGACACAACTGACCAGACATGCCTTTATACACACACAAGACACAACTGACCAGACATACCTTTATACACACACAAGACACAACTGACCAGACATGCCTTTATACACACACAGCACACAACTGACCAGACATGCCTTTATACACACACAAGACACAACTGACCAGACATGCCTTTATACACACACAACACACAACTGACCAGACATGCCTTTATACACACACAACACACAACTGACCAGACATGCCTTTATACACACACAAGACACAACTGACCAGACATGCCTTTATACACACACAAGACACAACTGACCAGACATACCTTTATACACACACAAGACACAACTGACCAGACATGCCTTTATACACACACAACTGACCAGACATGCCTTTATACACACACAAGACACAACTGACCAGACATGCCTTTATACACACACAACACACAACTGACCAGACATGCCTTTATACACACACAACACACAACTGACCAGACATGCCTTTATACACACACAGCACACAACTGACCAGACATGCCTTTATACACACACAACACACAACTGACCAGACATGCCTTTATACACACACAACACACAACTGACCAGACATGCCTTTATACACACACAAGACACAACTGACCAGACATGCCTTTATACACACACAAGACACAACTGACCAGACATACCTTTATACACACACAAGACACAACTGACCAGACATGCCTTTATACACACACAGCACACAACTGACCAGACATGCCTTTATACACACACAACACACAACTGACCAGACATGCCTTTATACACACACAAGACACAACTGACCAGACATGCCTTTATACACACACAACACACAACTGACCAGACATGCCTTTATACACACACAACACACAACTGACCAGACATGCCTTTATACACACACACACAGCACACAACTGACCAGACATGCCTTTATACACACACAACACACAACTGACCAGACATGCCTTTATACACACACAACACACAACTGACCAGACATGCCTTTATACACACACAACACACAACTGACCAGACATGCCTTTATACACACACAACACACAACTGACCAGACATGCCTTTATACACACACAACACACAACTGACCAGACATGCCTTTATACACACACAAGACACAACTGACCAGACATGCCTTTATACACACACAGCACACAACTGACCAGACATGCCTTTATACACACACAGCACACAACTGACCAGACATGCCTTTATACACACACAACACACAACTGACCAGACATGCCTTTATACACACACAACACACAACTGACCAGACATGCCTTTATACACACACAACACACAACTGACCAGACATGCCTTTATACACACACAACACACAACTGACCAGACATGCCTTTATACACACACAAGACACAACTGACCAGACATGCCTTTATACACACACAACACACAACTGACCAGACATGCCTTTATACACACACAAGACACAACTGACCAGACATGCCTTTATACACACACAAGACACAAC
>NC_044501.1:1155606-1158106 GCF_902362185.1 Chanos chanos | reverse complement strand
TCTCTGTCTGTCTTTGTCTCTGTATGTGTAGTTGAGCATTTCAGTCTAACTCTCTGTCTGTCTCACAGTCTATTCGGCTACCTCCTTGTCTGTCTGTCTGTCTGTAATTTCTGTCTTTGTGTCATTTGTTTGTGCGTCTGTTTATTGTTCAGTCCAATACTATTATGTCTTCTTCCAGCTCTTCACCATTAGATGAACAGACTCTGTTCTCTGTGTTCCCATAGGTTTATACTGGATTGACCCTAATCAGGGTTGCCATAGAGATGCCTTTAAAGTGTTCTGTAATTTCACCGCTGAGGGAGAGACCTGCCTTAGGCCAGAGGTCAAGTTTGAATCGGTGAGACACTGAGAGAATGCTGCAGACCATAACAGACTTTGTGTTGTTTGTGACAGTGACTCAGTGTGTGTGTGTGTGTGTGTGGGGGGGTTGTTTAGGTCAGGATGGCAGCATGGAGCAAAGAGAAGCCTGGATCCTGGTACAGCCAGTTCAGAAAAGGCTCTGAGGTAATCCCTAATGAAGTGTGTGTGTGTGTGTGTGTGTGTGTGTGTGTGTGTGTGTGTGTGTGTGTGTGTGTGTGAGTGGGTGTGTGCCTCTCTGTCTGTCTGTGTCATGTATGTGTGCGTGTGTGTTGGTCACAGAGGTCTATGTGCATGTCTGCCTGTGTGCTGTAAATGCATCACACACATACATGATTATATTAATAATTATATTATAAACTGATGTTTCTCACTGTCCCCCCCTCTCTCTCGCTCTCTCCAGTTCTCCTATGCTGATATGGATGGAAGGCCAGTGCATGTGGTCCAGTTGAACTTTCTGAAGCTGCTCAGTGCCACAGCCCATCAGAGTTTCACCTATGTGTGTCAGAACTCGGTGGCTTGGTTTGACCGTCGCTCTCTCAGTCACGCACGAGCCCTGCGCTTCAGAGGCAGTGGCGGCGATGAGCTCACCCAAAGCAACTCACATTTCATCCAGCCTCTGTATGACGGCTGTCAGGTGAGTCCTATTACCCTCCGTATAAGAGTCTGCCAAACTTCATCTGACACTGCCTATAAGGCTTCCAATCATATTAATAACATATTAATAACACGGCTGTCAGGTGAGTCCTATTACCCTCCGTATAAGAGTCTGCCAAACTTCATCTGACACTGCCTATAAGGCTTCCAATCACATTAATAACATATTAATAACACAGCTGTCAGGTGAGTCCTTCTACCCTCCGTATAAGAGTCTCCCAAAATCTGACACTGCTACATGCACGCCTACATCCAAGGCTTCCAATCAATTCCTAATCTATTCCAATCACATTAATAACATATTAATAACACATTGAAATAACACAAACCACATTCCTAATTTATTCCAATCACATTAATAACATATTAATAACATATTAATAGCACATTGAAATAACACAAATCACATTTCTAATCTATTCAAATCACATTACTAGCATATTAAAATAACTTTCATAAGTTTTTGAAATCTCATTCGTAACATTTTGTACAACTTTCAAAACAACTTCACATGAAGTTTGTTGGATCATCATATAAAATCTATAAAGCCTTCATATAACACACATAACATATCACACACATAGCGTATAACACACATAACATATCACACACATAACGTATAACACACATAACATATTCAAAAGATTTCATCAGTTCCTGTTATCCTTTTCCCTCTGTGTTCTGTCTTTGCAAATGTGGCTTTTATTTGACCATGGTGTGATTTTATATGAAAACGGCTGTATAAATGAACAGAGGGATTGAGAGCATGTCACTGTGTGAAGGTCAGCATGTCTCCTCTGTTTTCAGTCTGGGACAGGCCAGGAGCGGACGGTGCTGAAACTGGACTTTCCCCATGCAGATACGCTTCCCATCCTGGATGTAGCTGTGTCAGATTTTGGGAACTCCAAGCAGAAGTTTGGCTTTGAGGTCGGGTCTGTGTGCTTCAATGGCTAGTGCCCCCTGGTGCCTGGGAGGATATTTTTATAAACTAGCAGGGGGCAGACTGTTTCTGAGAGCACAGGTTTAATATTCCTATGGACCGATGTATCAGGTGCTTAAGTGTGTGTTATTGGTCTGTAATTCTGAGAACAGGTGGGGTCTCCTCTTAATTAATGATCATGTGACCTAAAGACAGCCAGTAATCCTTTAGTTTACTGGAATTGCCCTACTCTCTCTGAAACAAATACACACACACGTGCGCGCGCGCGCACACACACACACACACACGCACACATGCACACACATTCATTCAGTGGAACATACAGTCACACACTTATACAAACACACACAGTCTATTCATTCACATGTACACACATACCTGCAGTTACAGAAATCTAATATCTTTCATTAGATCATTCACAACTTTTACAAACGCACACTCAAATGCACTGTCCCAGAAATCCAATGTCTTTCATTGTGTCATTCACAAACTTTTACAAACACACACGCAAATCCATTGTAACATCCAATGTCTTTCATTAGATCT
>NC_044501.1:1138106-1150606 GCF_902362185.1 Chanos chanos | reverse complement strand
CTGCAGTAATATCTCTGGCCACATGGTGGCAACGCTGTGGTAGTGACGGTATCTGACATGAGCATTGGCCAGTTCTGCACCTGGAATCATATAGCTCCAGTACACCTGATTCAGCTGATCACCTACTGAATCACCTACTAAAGTCTTCATATTACAGCCTTCATATTAAAACCCTCGTATTAAAGCCCTCATATTAAAACCCTCGTATTAAAGTCTTCATATTAAAGCCCTCGTATTAAAGCCTTCATGTTAAAGTCTTCATATTAAAGTCTTCTGAATCAGGGACATTACAGCAGCACCAGAGTGGACATACTCTCTGTGCCTCCAGTGGCAGGCTTTGGAAAAACTACTTTACGTCACAGAGCCAGTGTAATGCACCAAGCTGGACACTAGGGGGAGTGCTACACTGGCATCAAGTCCCAACCAACTCCACATTAAACAAGCCTACAGATCACCTCCTGATAAACATGATGACTAATACTGGGAGAGAGAGGGAGAGAGAGAGAGAGAGAGAGAGAGAGGGAGAGAGAGGGAGAGGGAGAGAGAGGGAGTCCAGGGTGGGGGATAAAGCTATTTCTGCATTAGTAATACAAATCCAAGCAATTGATTGCAGACTTTAAATGCAGCTAATTAAGCAAATAGACCAGCACCTGCTGCCCAATGTTTCCCTTATCCTCAATATGCACAAGCTCATCGTAAAGGAAACAATTCTGTGTGTGTGTGTGTGTGTGTGTGTCTGTGTGTGTGTGTGTGTGTGTGTGTGTGTGTGTCTGTATGTGTGTGTGTGTGTGTGTGTGTGTGTCTGTATGTGTGTGTGTGTGTGTGTGGTGTAGTGTGTGTGTGTATGTGTGTGTGTGTGTGTGTGTGTGTGGTGTACTGTGTGTATGTGTGTAGTGTGTGTGTGTGTGTGTCTGTATGTGTGTGTGTGTGTGTATGTGTGTGTGTGTGTGTGTGTGTGTGTGTGTGTCTGTGTGTGGTGTACTGTGTGTATGGGTGTAGTGTGTGTCTGTATGTGTGTGTGGGTCTGTATGTGTGTGTGTGTGTGTATGTGTGTGTGTTTGAGGGGGCGAGTACAGAGAGAGAGAGAGAGAGAGGGAGAGAGAGGCAGTATAAAACAGTGGGGGAAGGAGCGTTGTCGACAGACTCTGTCTTCCTGCCAAATGAACAAGTGCAGTGCTGCAGCTTCTTTTTCTTTCACTCGATCTGTTCATTCCACCTTTCCTTCTCCCTTTATCTCTCTCTCTCATGTTCATTTCATATCTCTCTCTCTCATGTTCATTTCATTCTTCCCTTCTATTAATGTCTGCTCTTTCAGCTGCCTCTCATTCTCTGTCTCTCTGTTTCTCATTTTTATAGTCTCTCTCTCTCTCGCTCTCTCTCTCTCTCTCTCTCGCTCTCGCTCTCTCTCTGCTGAGGGCTTGTGATAAAGGAGAGGGGAAACCCTGTGTATGTGCAGTGTTGTTTCATGGGAAGACTGTTTAAACCAGACTCGTTTGCTGTTGTGTTGGAAAGCGTTGAGTGAACTCTGAGGACACCTGAGCCAAAGCTGTGGACTCTTTACTGAACACAGTTCCATAAATTACCAGGGAGAAGAAAGTTCAAGAGGAGGCTGGTATTGTTTGTTTTCTTTTTTTTAATCTTTCTGGATTGCTCTGAGCACTGATGAGACTATGGAGTTGACAAACATAATCTGGTCATCTTGGTGGGATTAGGGAGCATTCTCTCTGTGAACATTTCTGAAACGTAAGGAAGTGTTTTATTCATACGGGAGTTTTCACATTTTTGTTCGTTTTTTTTTTTTCATTTTAAAAATATCTGACAAGCGTTTTAGAGCAGGTCTGTGACCTGTAGACTTTGCCTTTTTCTGCCACAGATTAAATGTGCTGAAGAGACTGTGGGACTGCTGCAGGAGTGTTGGATCATTGTCGTGATAATGTTGTAATAATGTTGTGATTACATTATATGTTATTTAAGTGATGTGAAAACGTTCTAACTCTCATCCGCTGTGCGAACGCTGTGAAAACATTTCTCCGTCATTGCCGAAGCGTTCTGAAAACGTTGCGGGAGCATCGTGACAGTGCTGTCTGAACGCGGCTCGGACTCTGTTAGGCTCAGTGTGACAGCCTGCTGCGTTGTGTGAGCGTTCTGAGAAGGTTGTGAAAGCGCTGTGAGATGAGCGTGCCCATGCTGAAGATCGGAGCGGTGCTGAGCACCATGGCCATGGTGACTAACTGGATGTCTCAGACTCTTCCCTCTCTGGTTGGACTCAACAACACCATCTCCCCTGCAGGGACCTCACAGAGAATCATTAGCGTATGTACCTCAGCACTGCTGTGTGTGTGTGTGTGTGTGTGTGTGTTTATCGTTTCATATTCATTGTTTCAGAGATGATGTATTCATCTGATATACACCTTTATAACTCACCCAATACACACCTTTACAACTAATTCTACACACACCTTTACAACTCACCCAATACACACCTTTACAACCCATCTGATATACACCTTTATAACTCACCCAATACACACCTTTACAACTAATTCTACACACACCTTTACAACCCATCTGATATACACCTTTATAACTCACCCAATACACACCTTTGCAACCCATCTTATACACATCTTTACAACCCATCTTATACACTCCTTTACAACCCATCTTATACACACCTTTACAACCCATCTTATACACACCTTTACAACTCACCCAATACACGCCTTTACAACCCATCTTATACACACCTTTACAACTCACCCAATACACACCTTTATAACTCACCCAATACACACCTTTACAACTCACCCAATACACACCTTTACAACCCATCTTATACACACCTTTATAATTCACCCAATACACACCTGTACAACTCACCCAATACACACCTGCACATGTCACCCAAAAAGTATTCCTTCAGTACATGCATGCTTGGTTAGGGAGGTATTGTACATGCTTCTGTACGTGCATGCTTGGTTAGGGAGGTATTGTACATGCTTCAGTACATGCATGCTTGGTTAGGGAGGTATTGTGCGTCCTTCTGCTCACTTCCAAATAAGAGCGTGGGCTACATTCCATTGTCATTACAGGAAAAAGGAAAAGGTAGAAAAACATCCAAAACCGAAAAAGAGTTACACTGTAAACAGAAGATAACTGTATAAGAATAGTTACACTGTAAACAGAAGATAACTGTATAAAAAGAGTTACACTATAAACAGAAGATAACTGTTTAAAAAGAGTTACACTGTAAACAGAAGATAACTGTATAAGAATAGTTACACTGTAAACAGAAGATAACTGTATAAAAAGAGTTACACTATAAACAGAAGATAACTGTATAAAAAGAGTTACACTGTAAACAGAAGATAACTGTATAAAAAGAGTTACACTATAAACAGAAGATAACTGTATAAAAAGAGTTACACTGTAAACAGAAGATAACTGTATAAAAAGAGTTACACTATAAACAGAAGATAACTGTATAAAAAGAGTTACACTGTAAACAGAAGATAACTGTTTAAAAAGAGTTACACTGTAAACAGAAGATAACTGTATAAGAATAGTTACACTGTAAACAGAAGATAACTGTATAAGAATAGTTACACTGTAAACAGAAGATAACTGTATAAAAAGAGTTACACTGTAAACAGAAGATAACTGTATAAAAAGAGTTACACTATAAACAGAAGATAACTGTTTAAAAAGAGTTACACTATAAACAGAAGATAACTGTATAAAAAGAGTTACACTATAAACAGAAGATAACTGTATAAAAAGAGTTACACTATAAACAGAAGATAACTGTATAAAAAGAGTTACACTATAAACAGAAGATAACTGTTTAGCAAGAGTTACACTATAAACAGAAGATAACTGTTTAAAAAGAGTTACACTATAAACAGAAGATAACTGTATAAAAAGAGTTACACTATAAACAGAAGATAACTGTATAAAAAGAGTTACACTGTAAACAGAAGATAACTGTTTAAAAAGAGTTACACTATAAACAGAAGATAACTGTTTAAAAAGAGTTACACTATAAACAGAAGATAACTGTTTAAAAAGAGTTACACTGTAAACAGAAGATAACTGTTTAAAAAGAGTTACACTATAAATAGAAGATAACTGTATAAAAATAGTTACACTATAAACAGAAGATAACTGTCACTGGTGTCCCTTGTCACTGGTGTTGTCTGGAAAGACGGATAACTAGTGTTGTGTGGACAGACAGTTAAATGTTGTTATTGGTGTTGTGTGGACAAACAGATAAAGGTTGTTATTGGTGCTGTGTGGACAGACAGTTAAAGGTTGTCACTGGTGTTGTGTGGACAGACAGTTAAAGGTTGTCGCTGGTGTTGTGTGGACAGACAGTTAAAGGTTGTTACTGGTGCTGTGTGGACAGACGGTTAAAGGTTGTCACTGGTGTTGTGTGGACAGACAGTTAAAGGTTGTTATTGGTGCTGTGTGGACAGACAGTTAAAGGTTGTTACTGGTGTTGTGTGGACAGACAGTTAAAGGTTGTTACTGGTGCTGTGTGGACAGACAGTTAAAGGTTGTTACTGGTGTTGTGTGGACAGACAGTTAAAGGTTGTTACTGGGGCTGTGTGGACAGACAGTTAAAGGTTGTTGCTGGTGCTGTGTGGACAGACAGTTAAAGGTTGTTATTGGTGCTGTGTGGACAGACAGTTAAAGGTTGTTACTGGTGTTGTGTGGACAGACAGTTAAAGGTTGTTACTGGTGTTGTGTGGACAGACAGTTAAAGGTTGTTATTGGTGTTGTGTGGACAGACAGTTAAAGGTTGTTACTGGTGTTGTGTGGACAGACAGTTAAAGGTTGTTACTGGTGCTGTGTGGACAGACAGATAAAGGTTGTTACTGGGGTTGTGTGGACAGACAGTTAAAGGTTGTTACTGGTGCTGTGTGGACAGACAGATAAAGGTTGTTACTGGGGCTGTGTGGACAGACAGTTAAAGGTTGTCACTGGTGTTGTGTGGACAGACAGTTAAAGGTTGTTACTGGTGCTGTGGGACCAGTTCATGTGATGGGAGATCAGACTCAGAGAGTAACAACATGTTGAGACACAGGTGTAAGAAATTCAACAATCAAATATTTCAGCTCTGCTCTCCTTGTGTGTGTGTTCTGTGTGTGTGTGTGTGTGTGTGTGTGTTTGTTGTGTGTGTGTCTGTGTGTGTGTGTGATCTTTCTTCTAAAAGATATCAGACCGTGTATTCAGTGGAAACTGTTGGTTAGTGTTGAGCAGCGGAATGTCTGACTGAGTTTATTCTTTTAATGGGAATTTAATGAGGCACAAAAGAGGCTGTTTATGGAATTATAGATCTCCACACACACACACACACACACAGACACAGACACACACACACACACACACACACACACACAGACACACACACACACACACACACACACACAGTGTCTCTCTCTCTCTAATGTGTAGGGATTTGTTTCTTTCTCTCTCTCTCTCTCTCTCTCTCTCTCTCTCTCTCTCTCACACACACACACACACTCTCTCTCTGTCTCTCTCTCTCTAATGTGTAGGGATTTGTTTCTCTCTCTCTCTCTCTCTCTCTCTCTCTCTCTCTCACACACACACACACTCTCTCTCTGTCTCTCTCTCTCTAATGTGTAGGGATTTGTTTCTCTCTCTCTCTCTCTCCCTCTCTCTCTCTCTCTCACACACACACACACACACACACACACACACGTGTACACACACACATACACTGACATTTCTCCCTAGAGGAAGACTGGACTGAGAACACCGTGGAAACCTGACAGCATCTCAGAGGCAGTCACATGGATTCACCCTCTCATACATAGAGAAGCATGTACACCAGTGGACACACGTACACACCCAAACACACCAGCCCTCTGTACTGACTACATCTCTACTGAACACGAAAATCTCTACTCTACGAGCCACGAAAGTCATACACCAAGGGTACAGCGGAGAAAGCTTTAGTCCAAGGGTGTCAAAATCCAGTCCTGGGGGGCCATGGTCCAGCTGTTGTTCTAGTCGACCAACTAAATCCAACTTCTGATTGGCTGAAGAGCGTGCACACCTGTTTTCAAGGTGAAAATCAACAGGTAACTACGAGGTGAAAACAGAAACCGGCAGGACCCTGGCCCTCTAGGACCGGGATTTGACACGTGTGTCATACACCATCACCTGGAATAGCACCTCAAACACACTACCCCAATGCCACAACACGACACTACACTACACTACGACACCACACTACCCCAACAACACAACACAACACTACACTATGACACCACACTACCCCAACAACACAACACAACAATACACTACGACACCACACTACCCCAATGCCACAACACGACACAACAATACACTATGACACCACACTACCCCAATACCACAACACTACACTACACTACACTATGACACCACACTACCCCAATACCACAACACAACACTACACTACACTATGACACCACACTACCCCAATACCACAACACAACACTACACTATGACACCACACTACCCCAATACCACAACACAACACTACACTACGACACCACACTACCCCAATACCACAACACAACACTACACTATGACACCACACTACCCCAATACCACAACACAACACTACACTACACTATGACACCACACTACCCCAACAACACAACACGACACTACACTACACTACGACACCACACTACCCCAATACCACAACACAACAACACACTATGACACCACACTACCCCAATACCACAACACAACAACACACTACACTATGACACCACACTACCCCAACAACACAACACGACACTACACTACACTACGACACCACACTACCCCAATACCACAACACAACACTACACTATGACACCACACTACCCCAACACCACAACACAACACTACACTATGACACCACACTACCCCAATGCCACAACACAACAACACACTATGACACCACACTACCACAATACCACAACACAACACTACACTATGACACCACACTACCACAATACCACAACACAACACTACACTATAACACCACACTACCCCAATGCCACAACACAACAATACACTACGACACCACACTACCCCAATGCCACAACACGACACTACACTACGACACCACACTACCCCAATACCACAACACAACACTACACTACGAGACCACACTACCCCAACAACACAACACTACACTACACTACACTATGACACCACACTACCCCAATACCACAACACAACACTACACTATAACACCACACTACCCCAATGCCACAACACAACAATACACTACGACACCACACTACCCCAATGCCACAACACGACACTACACTACGACACCACACTACCCCAATACCACAACACAACACTACACTACGACACCACACTACCCCAACAACACAACACTACACTACACTATGACACCACACTACCCCAACAACACAACACAACAATACACTATGACACCACACTACCCCAATACCACAACACAACACTACACTATGACACCACACTACCCCAATACCACAACACAACAATACACTATGACACCACACTACCCCAACAACACAACACAACACTACACTATGACACCACACTACCCCAACACCACAACACAACACTACACTATGACACCACACTACCCCAACAACACAACACTACACTACACTATGACACCACACTACCCCAATACCACAACACAACACTACACTATGACACCACACTACCCCAATACCACAACACAACACAATACACTACGACACCACACTACCCCAACACCACAACACAACAATACACTATGACACCACACTACCCCAATACCACAACACAACACTACACTATAACACCACACTACCCCAATGCCACAACACAACAACACACTATGACACCACACTACCCCAACAACACAACACAACACTACACTACACTACGACACCACACTACCCCAATACCACAACACAACACTACACTATGACACCACACTACCCCAATACCACAACACAACACTACACTATGACACCACACTACCCCAATACCACAACACAACACTACACTACGACACCACACTACCACAATACCACAACACAACACTACACTACGACACCACACTACCCCAATACCACAACACAACAATACACTATAACACCACACTACCACAATACCACAACACAACACTACACTATGACACCACACTACCCCAACAACACAACACAACACTACACTATAACACCACACTACCCCAACAACACAACACTACACTACACTATGACACCACACTACCCCAACAACACAACACAACACTACACTACGACACCACACTACCACAATACCACAACACAACACTACACTATGACACCACACTACCCCAACGCCACAACACAACACTACACTATGACACCACACTACCCCAATACCACAACACAACACTACACTATGACACCACACTACCCCAACAACACAACAATACACTATGACACCACACTACCCCAATACCACAACACAACACTACACTATGACACCACACTACCCCAATGCCACAACACGACACTACACTACACTAGGACACCACACCACCCCAACAACACAACACAACACTACACTATAACACCACACTACCACAACACCACAACACTACACTACACTATAACACCACACTACCCCAATGCCACAACACAACAATACACTATGACACCACACTACCCCAACACCACAACACAACAATACACTATGACACCACACTACCCCAACAACACAACACAACACTACACTATGACACCACACTACCCCAATACCACAACACAACAACACACTATGACACCACACTACCCCAATACCACAACACAACACTACACTACGACACCACACTACCCCAATACCACAACACAACACTACACTATGACACCACACTACCCCAATACCACAACACAACACTACACTATGACACCACACTACCCCAACAACACAACACAACACTACACTACGACACCACACTACCCCAATACCACAACACAACACTACACTATGACACCACACTACCCCAACAACACAACACAACAATACACTATGACACCACACTACCCCAACAACACAACACAACAATACACTATGACACCACACTACCCCAATACCACAACACAACACTACACTATGACACCACACTACCCCAATACCACAACACAACACTACACTATGACACCACACTACCCCAATACCACAACACAACACTACACTATGACACCACACTACCCCAATACCACAACACAACAATACACTATGACACCACACTACCCCAACAACACAACACAACACTACACTATGACACCACACTACCCCAATACCACAACACAACACTACACTATGACACCACACTACCCCAATACCACAACACAACACTACACTATGACACCACACTACCCCAACAACACAACACAACACTACACTACGACACCACACTACCCCAATACCACAACACAACACTACACTATGACACCACACTACCCCAACAACACAACACAACAATACACTATGACACCACACTACCTCAACAACACAACACAACAATACACTACGACACCACACTACCCCAATACCACAACACAACACTACACTATGACACCACACTACCCCAATACCACAACACAACACTACACTATGACACCACACTACCCCAACAACACAACACAACAATACACTATGACACCACACTACCCCAATACCACAACACAACACTACACTATGACACCACACTACCACAATACCACAACGCAACACTACACTATGACACCACACTACCCCAACAACACAACACTACACTATAACACCACACTACCACAATACCACAACACTACACTACACTATAACACCACACTACCCCAATGCCACAACACAACAATACACTATGACACCACACTACCCCAATACCACAACACAACACTACACTATGACACCACACTACCCCAACAACACAACACAACACTACACTATAACACCACACTACCCCAATGCCACAACACAACAATACACTATGACACCACACTACCCCAATACCACAACACAACACTACACTATGACACCACACTACCCCAATACCACAACACAACAATACACTATGACACCACACTACCCCAACAACACAACACAACACTACACTATGACACCACACTACCCCAATACCACAACACAACAATACACTATGACACCACACTACCACAATACCACAACACAACACTACACTATGACACCACACTACCCCAACAACACAACACAACACTACACTATGACACCACACTACCCCAATACCACAACTCAACAATACACTACGACACCACACTACCCCAACAACACAACACAACACTACACTATGACACCACACTACCCCAATACCACAACACAACACTACACTACGACACCACACTACCACAATGCCACAACACAACAATACACTATGACACCACACTACCCCAATACCACAACACAACACTACACTATGACACCACACTACCCCAATACCACAACACAACAATACACTATGACACCACACTACCCCAACAACACAACACAACAATACACTATGACACCACACTACCCCAATACCACAACACAACACTACACTATGACACCACACTACCCCAACAACACAACACAACACTACACTATGACACCACACTACCCCAATACCACAACACAACAATACACTATGACACCACACTACCCCAATACCACAACACAACACTACACTATGACACCACACTACCCCAATACCACAACACAACAATACACTATGACACCACACTACCCCAACACCACAACACAACAATACACTATGACACCACACTACCCCAATACCACAACACAACACTACACTATGACACCACACTACCCCAACAACACAACACAACAATACACTATGACACCACACTACCCCAATACCACAACACAACACTACACTATGACACCACACTACCCCAACAACACAACACAACACTACACTATGACACCACACTACCCCAATACCACAACACAACAATACACTATGACACCACACTACCCCAATACCACAACACAACACTACACTATGACTCCACACTACCCCAATACCACAACACAACAATACACTATGACACCACACTACCCCAATACCACAACACAACACTACACTATGACACCACACTACCCCAATACCACAACACAACACTACACTATGACACCACACTACCCCAACAACACAACACAACACTACACTACGACACCACACTACCCCAATACCACAACACAACAATACACTATGACACCACACTACCCCAATACCACAACACAACAATACACTATGACACTACACTACCCCAATACCACAACACAACAATACACTACGACACCACACTACCCCAATACCACAACACAACAATACACTATGACACCACACTACCCCAATGCCACAACACAACACTACACTACGACACCACACTACCCCAATACCACAACACAACAATACACTATGACACCACACTACCCCAATACCACAACACAACAATACACTATGACACCACACTACCCCAATACCACAACACAACAATACACTATGACACCACACTACCCCAATGCCACAACACAACACTACACTACGACACCACACTACCCCAATACCACAACACAACACTACACTATGACACCACACTACCCCAATACCACAACACAACACTACACTATGACACCACACTACCCCAATACCACAACACAACACTACACTATGACACCACACTACCCCAATACCACAACACAACACTACACTATGACACCACACTACCCCAATACCACAACACAACACTACACTATGACACCACACTACCCCAATACCACAACACAACAATACACTATGACACCACACTACCCCAATACCACAACACAACACTACACTATGACACCACACTACCCCAATACCACAACACAACAATACACTATGACACCACACTACCCCAACAACACAACACAACAATACACTACACTATGACACCACACTACCCCAATACCACAACACAACACTACACTACGACACCACACTACCCCAATACCACAACACAACACTACACTATGACACCACACTACCACAATACCACAACACAACACTACACTACGACACCACACTACCCCAACAACACAACACAACACTACACTATGACACCACACTACCCCAATACCACAACACAACAATACACTACACTATGACACCACACTACCCCAATACCACAACACAACACAACACTACACTATGACACCACACTACCCCAATACCACAACACAACACTACACTACGACACCACACTACCCCAATACCACAACACAACACTACACTATGACACCACACTACCACAATACCACAACACAACACTACACTACGACACCACACTACCCCAACAACACAACACAACAATACACTATGACACCACACTACCCCAATACCACAACACAACACTACACTATGACACCACACTACCCCAACA
>NC_044501.1:1123106-1130606 GCF_902362185.1 Chanos chanos | reverse complement strand
AAGGTCCGTAATTTACTTGTGCAGCTTTATTTGTAAAATTAATAATCCTGTTCATCAATCAAAAATAAATAAATCCTGTTTCAGCGTCTCAGAGATAAACCGCTGCCTCTTTTGAGGGCAGTGAAGAGATGGCCAAGGGGTTTTACGCACGCGAGCAGGTGCTGAGGCGTGAGTGGAGGACTCTGAAGACCGGGGGCGGGGTGTGGCGGAGCAGGTGGTGCTGCCCAAATGTTTCTGTGAGGAAGCACTGTGTTTGGCTCGTAAGAGCGCCCTAACGGGACGTGTCGTATTCATAAGACTCGAGGGAGAATTCCGGGGTATTTTTCTCGGTAAAAAGCTCCACAAGAACATAGTGTCTTTTTCTCGTTCCTGTGTGATTGCAGGATAGCCCATTCGAAAACTTGTTTTCACGGGTTTTGATAGACATAGACCGTGTTGGACCACTAATTAAAACCCAGAACAGTATTGAATATCCTCTTACATAACCGCATGGTTTCCCGAGGCTGTGCCCTTGAGAAAAGTCAAAGCATGAACCACAACAGAGGATTTGGTTAAGTTTTTTTTGTCCTCGTTGTTTGGACCGCTTGGCCGTAGCGGCGCGTGGAGATTTCGACAGAGGAAGCTGAACAACGGTTGTGTGGTCTAAATATGAGGCTACTGCTTTCACAGTTATGGTCTAATCAGTTCACAGTTACAGTCTAATCAGTTTACAGTTACAGTCTAATCAGTTCACAGTTATGGTCACAGTTATGGTCTAATCAGTTCACAGTTACGATCTAATCAGTTCACAGTTATGTTCACAGTTATGGTCTAATCAGTTCACAGTTATGGTCTAATCAGTTCACAGTTATGGTCTAATCAGTTCACAGTTACGGTCTAATCAGTTTACAGTTACGGTCTGTCTAATCAGTTCAAACCCTGTGGTAACCCAGCACATGCAGCTGTCCTCTCAAACAGCACGCACGGCCAAAAGTATAAAAATAATTTTAAAAATCTGTGGTGTGTATGTTTGTATGTGTGTGCGCGTGTAGGTGTGTGTGCGTGTGTGTGTGTGTGTGTGTGTGTGCGTGTAGGTGTGTGTGCGCGTGTAGGTGTGTGTGCGCGTGTAGGTGTGTGTGTGTGTGTGTGTGCGTGTAGGTGTGTGTGCGTGTAGGTGTGTGTGTGTGTAGGTGTGTGTGTGTGTGTGTGTGTGTATGTGTGTGTGTGTGTGTGTGTGTGTGTGTGTGTGTGTGTGTGTGTGTGGGCGTGTAGGTGTGTGTGCGCGTGTAGGTGTAGGTGTGTGTACCTAATAAAAAGTACAGCCCCGTGACGTGAATGTCATGCTAGCAGTTAACCACACACTCTTAGCATAGGGTGGAGAAAGTTCTTACTTTGCGGCTGTTTTTTTTGCACTATGGCAATATCTGGCCTCCCTTTCTCTTTAATAATGAATTTATTGCTCAAACAGCAACTTAACAAAATCGTTTTGCGACAAAAAAATACAAGTCAACATTCATGTCATACTAGTACAATGATCTCTTACCAACTATTCACTTTCCAGTTGAAATTCAGTTTATTAGCTGCTCATGTCAGACGGTCATGATTTGCATTTCTGATCTGATTGGTGGGAAGGCAGCGTCAGACGGTCATGATTTGCATTTCTGATCTGATTGGTGGGAAGGCAGCGTCAGACGGTCATGATTTGCATTTCTGATCTGATTGGTGGGAAGGCAGCGTCAGACGGTCATGATTTGCATTTCTGATCTGATTGGTGGGAAGGCAGCGGCAGGTTGGAGTTCCTCGTCCGCCCACTGACAATTTTACTGTATGTTTTCATGGAAGCCAAACATTCATTCATGGGCTTGAGGGCTACACACCGCAGTTCTATTGTTTATTAGTTACGTATATACTGAGTGTTTCTTACACAAAGGACACACAGTTTTTTATCGTGGTATCGGATCAGGTATCATGAATTGTGAAGTTTCACTGAATTCTGGTATCTTCATATTATGACGTCCCTAATGGTGACGGATGAGTGGAATTAGCTCTTGGTCTTATTCTGGTGTTGACCCATTTACTGTGACTTGTCTACACCAATGGCAGGATAATATGATGTTTGTGTGTGTGTGTGTGTGTTGAGGTGCAGGACAATATGATGTTTGTGTGTGTGTGTGTGTGTGTGTGTGTGTGTGTGTGTTGAGGTGCAGGACAATATGATGTTTGTGTGTGTGTGTGTGTGTGTGTTGAGGTGCAGGATAATATGATGTGTGTGTGTGTGTGTGGGTTCAGGTGCAGAACGTATCACAGTGGATGGAGCTGTTGGATCTGAGGACTGTGAGAGACCTGCAGTATGTGAGAGATGCAGAGACCAAACTCAGAGCCACAGAGACCAGGGTCAGGACAGCACACAGTAACCCACACAGCCTGAGCACCAAAGGCCTCCAGGTACACACACACACACACGCACGCACACACACACACACACACACACACACACACCGCCTGAGCACCAAAGGCCTCCAGGTACACACACACACACACACACACACACACACACACCGCCTGAGCACCAAAGGCCTCCAGGTACACACACACACACACACACACATACACACACCGCCTGAGCGCCAAAGGCCTCCAGGTACACACACACACACACACGCACACAGCCTGAGCACCAAAGGCCTCCAGGTACACACACACACACACACACGCACACACACATACACATACAAACATACACACCACAGATACACATACAAACATACACATGCACGTGCACACACACAAACACATACATACACACCACAGATACACAAACACACACACACACCACAGATACACAAACACATGCACACACACACCATAGATACAAACATGCACACACACATGCACACACATATGCGCACACACACTCACACACACACACACACACCACAGATACACAAACATGCACACACACACACACACACACATGCACCCACTTGCACACACGCACACACATACAAACTGTATTTGTAACTGTGTTTGTATGCGTGCATGTGTTGGAATTCATTTCATTCTCAGTTGTCTGCCTGTCAGCCTTTCTTAAACCCAAAAAAATCGCTTCTCAATGCTCAAAGGTAAACAAGAGAGAGAGAGAGAGAGAGAGAGAGAGAGAGAGACAGAGAGAGAGAGAGAGAGAGAGAGAGAGAGAGAGAGAGAGAGAGACAGAGAGAGAGAGAGAGAGAGAGAGAGAGAGAGAGAGAGGAGAGAGAGAGAGAGAGAGAGAGAGAGAGGAGACCCTGTTTGTGATGAGAAATCCTTTAGTCGGTGTTTGCGTTTTCCACTTTCTCAGACAAAAATCCCCAGCTGTCTTTCTGAATATGAGCACACACATACACACACACACACACACACACACACGCACACACATACACACACACACACACACAAACACACACACGCACACGCACACGAACACACATACACACACGCACACACATACACACACACACACATACACACGCACACACATACACACACACACACACACACGCACACACATACACACACACACACACACACACACACGCACACACACACACACACACACACGCACGCACACACACAGAGACAGGAGAGAAATACTAAGGAGTATTAGCGTCTTAAATGGCGAGAAGTTGGCTGTTTATCAGTATAAAAATGTACGTTATATACTATACTAATAAATCATTTAATAAATCATCTAATTAATCATCATTTAAATCATAAACAATCATTTTGGAAATCATGAATAAAGATACCTCAAAATAAAAAGAATACTTTTAAAGATAGTTGATGTTTAGGGCGTGCGTTGGTTAGCAAGAAACTTTGGTCTGTCTCGGTACGTGTCTCTATGTGTCTGTCTCCCACTCCGTATCTTTCTCTCTCGATCTATGTCTCCTTCTATCTGTGTCTGTGTCTGTCTCTCTCTATTTCTGTGTCTTCCTGTCTGTCTCACTATCCATCTTTCTCTGTCTGTCTCTCTCTGTCTGTGTCTGTCTCTCTCTGTCTGTCTCACGGTCCATGTCTGTCTGTCTGTCTCTCTGTCTGTAAGGAGCTGAGGAGGAGTGTGTCCCAGCTGTTGCTGGTGCGGTCGGTGTTGGCCCAGTACCGGGATGATGTGGGAGTTGTGGTGTACCTTAAGGAGCAGGTTGGGAATCTGAGCCTTGCCTTGTCTGAGCTCCATGACGAACTGGGACAGTATGATTATGAAGAGCTTCAGCACAGAGTTATCGTGTTGCAGACCAGACTTCAGGCCTGCATGAACAAACTGGGTAAATACTAAATACCACCATCTTCATACCAGATTAGTGTGGACTTCTTCTGTGTGTGTGTGAGTGTATAGGCGCTTTCGCACCGGAGGAACTTTTCATAGTTCTTAGAACTGTTGGAGAAAGTACCCCCTTTTTGGCGTGTTCGCACCGCAGGAACTTAGAACGATTTTAGTTCTAAGAACGCCGTTTTGAGGGGCTTTTTTAGCCCCTACTCCAGGGTAGGTACTTTTGCAAGCACAATAGGTACCTTGTGACGTAGGTGTACAGCCATTGGCCCAGACGCAGGTATACGATGATTGCAACCGCCATTTTTAAAGATCCGTGCAAAATATAAAGTCTTAGAACGTATTTCATTTAGCTTTTGATATTCATGTCTCAAAATGTCTGGAATTGTAGGAGGGGGCGCATAGTTTTTATGTTTTATTTTACCGGTATTTTATATCCCCCAAAAATGACCATTTTGCAACGTCCAATGTATATTTGTACATTGAGGAGGTAGCGTACACTCCGCTTCGGTAGGTGCTTGTGTGTCCGCTTGTGTGGCTGTGATCCGCATTTTAACCTAAAATAAGAATGTGTTTGTCCAGCTTACGATTTGAGGGCTGCGGCGGGGAAAAAGGGGAAAAAAAAAACACGATGCCGCGAGCAAGGGTCAGGCACAAGCGCTATGCTAGCACCCGAAAAGTACTATGCCCATCAAGTCATTCACTGCTACTGCGGTGGTAAATGCATAAATGCATTGGGAAATTATTTTCTCCATTGGACTGGGTCTATCGCCATACAGTTTTATTTTCGTTAATGAGAAGGCAGTTATAGGTTATCTAATGTGCAATCAATATTTCTGTCATTCAAATTCAATAAAACTCATTGCGTATACTGTAGTCTAGTTTGTCGATTTCTTTTGCCGCAGTAATGGTTCTTTTTTTCCTTTTGGAGGTATTTAAAAGGTCTTAAAAGTCATTAAATTTGTACTTCAAAATGTGCAGCTATCCTGGTTAGTCGTAAACAACAGCTCTTAGCTGCTATACCGTCGGCCGGCTTACGTCACTTCAGCGTTCCTACTGGCGGTGCGAAAGCAAACAGAAAAAAGGCCCTAGAACGAATGTAGTTCTAGGGGAAGCTCCACAGGGGGTAGTTCCTATCGAATTAGACCCTAGAACTGTTCGGTGCGAAAGCGCCTTATGTGCACATGGGTGATATAATTTGTGTGTGTGTGTGTGTGTGTGTGTGTGTTTGAGTGTATGTGCACATGGGTGATATAATGTGTGTGTGTGTGTGTGTGTGTGTGTGTTTGAGTGTATGTGCACATGGGTGATATGATGTGTGTGTGTGTGTGTGTGTGTTTGAGTGTATGTGCACATGGGTGATATAATGTGTGTGTGTGTGTGTGTGTGTGTGTTTGAGTGTATGTGCACATGGGTGATATAATGTGTCTGTGTGTGTGTGTGTGTGTGTGTGTGTTTGAGTGTATGTGCACATGGGTGATATAATGTGTGTGTGTGTGTGTGTGTGCTCTCTAGGCTGTGGCAGATTAACTGGTATCAGTAACCCAATCACCGTCAGGTCCTCTGGATCCAGGTTCGGTTCTTGGATGATGGATGCCATGATTCCAAGTTCGGATAACCGGGTAAGCCACAACCATAAACACAGAGAGAAACAGACTCCTCCCCCAGGTGTGACACACACCCTGCCCTTAGAGTTAGAGTAAGCCCCCCCCCCCAGCCTCCCCCAGAAAAAACATTACTAATAATTACTAATTAATAAGTGTAATGCAGCCTGAAAACTGATTAGATGTAATGTTCTGATTATGAGGATAACTGATTAGATATAATGTTCAGATTATGAGGATAACTGATTAGATATAATGTTCTGATTATAAGGATAACTGATTAGATATAATGTTCTGATTATGTTGATAATTGATTGGACATAATGTTCTGATTATATGGATAATTGATCGGACATAATGTTCTGATTATAAGATATAACACCCTGGACAGGTCGCCAGTCCATCGCAGGGCAGACACACAGACAAACACATTCATACCCGGGGGCAATTTTAGTGTCTCCAGTTCACCTAACCTGCATGTCTTTGGACTATGGGAGGAAACCCACACAGACACGGGGAGAACATGCAAACTCCACACAGAAAGGACCCTGGGAATCAAACCCGAGACCTTTTTGCTGTGAGGCAACAGTGCTACCCACTGCGCCACCGTGCCGCCCATTATAAGGATAATTGATCAGACATAATGTTCAGATTATAAGGATAATTGATTGGATATAATGTTCTGATTATGAAGATAATTGATTGGACATAATGTTCAGATTATAAGGATAATTGATTGGACATAATGTTCTGATTATAAGGATAATTGATCAGACATAATGTTCTGATCATAAGGATAATTGATCGGACATAATGTTCTGATTATAAGGATAATTGATCAGATATAATGTTCTGATTATAAGGATAACTGATTGGATATAATGTTCTGATTATGAAGATAATTGATTGGATATAATGTTCTGATTATGAGGATAATTGATTGGACATAATGTTCTGATTATAAGGATAATTGATTGGATATAATGTTCTGATCATAAGGATAATTGATTGGACCTAATGTTCTGATTATAAGGATAATTGATTGGACCTCACTTAGCTGTCACAGATTTGGTCAGCGAGGTACATGTCCTGCCACATTTAAACTTTTTTTAAAGCTATTTTACATAATATTACACATTACTCTGACACCTCTACATGTATGACTTTAAAAATAATTTTAACCGTAACTGTAAATTTGAGAAATTGTTTCAGTAGATGTATAAAGGTCAGATGATGACAAAAAAATTCTTAATACAGTCACGTACTGTTCATAAGCCACAGGTCACGACCTCTGTCATCGATCTTGTGCCTGTGCAAGCTCCACCCATTTCAAGGACAAGGTCAGCCACGCCCATCCCAGCTATAGCGTCTGTAATGCAATCTGATTGGTTCAGGGTACGATATTAAAATGTGCCAGAGATGCAGACATGAGCAGCAGAGCTGGTCTCCCAGGCATGATACATCACACAAGTCATTCTGACCCACATCTGTGGCCGCTCCGTCTCCATGGAAACAAGCCAACTCTACATTTTGTTGGAGACTACCTTAATCTGAACATGCACTCTCGTACACATACACACACACACACACACACACTCACAAACACTCACACAA
>NC_044501.1:1115606-1118106 GCF_902362185.1 Chanos chanos | reverse complement strand
AACACAGTCACCTCACAGAACAGAATAAACACAGTCACCTCACAGGACAGAATAAACACAGTCACCTCACAGAACAGAATAAACACAGTCACCTCACAGGACAGAATAAACACAGTCACCTCACAGGACAGAATAAACACAGTCATCTCACAGGACAGTCTAAACACAGTCACCTCACAGGACAGAATAAACACAGTCACCTCACAGAACAGAATAAACACAGTCACCTCACAGGACAGTCTAAACACAGTCACCTCACAGGTCAGAATAAACACAGCCACCTCACAGGACAGAATAAACACAGTCACCTCACAGGACAGAATAAACACAGTCACCTCACAGAACAGAATAAACACAGTCACCTCACAGAACAGAATAAACACAGTCACCTCACAGGACAGAATAAACACAGTCACCTCACAGGACAGAATAAACACAGTCATCTCACAGGACAGTCTAAACACAGTCACCTCACAGGTCAGAATAAACACAGTCACCTCACAGAACAGAATAAACACAGTCACCTCACAGGACAGTCTAAACACAGTCACCTCACAGGTCAGAATAAACACAGTCACCTCACAGAACAGAATAAACACAGTTACCTCATAGGACAGTCTAAACACAGTCACCTCACAGGTCAGAATAAACACAGTCACCTCACAGAACAGAATAAACACAGTCACCTCACAGGACAGTCTAAACACAGTCACCTCACAGGACAGAATAAACACAGTCACTGCACAGGACAGAATAAACACAGTCACCTCACAGGACAGTCTAAACACAGTTACTTCACAGGACAGTGTAAACACAGTTACTTCACGGGACAGAATAAACACAGTCAACCACAGGACAGAATAAACACTACCAAGGCAGTCTTCACACCAGCATAACTAAAGAACCACTAAGGCAATTAGGTTTGGAAGTAAAACTGACCAATAATGATGGAAACTAATTTAGCTTCTACCACCAGGAATCATTTTCTCTCTCTCTCTTTCTGTCCCTGTCTCTAGGTTTGGTCAATGGATGGTTACTTTAAAGGCAGACGTGTTTTGGAGTACCGTACCCTGGGAGACTTCACTAAAGGGCAGAACTTTGTGGTGCATGTGCTCCCTCACCCCTGGGCAGGTAACACTGGCACTCCCTACACTCCAAGGGGACAGCCCGTCTTCTAGAATGTTCTTTCCCTGTTTGCTTCATTCTGTTGTGTGACAGCATACAGTGTTCAGTGTTTAGTGCATAAAATATAAGCCATTTTTGTTCTGTTGTATAAAAAAAGAGACATTTTGGTCTTTAACTGGGCACTATTATGAATATACTGAGATACTTATTCTGATTCTCTCTCTCTCTCTCTCTCTCTCTCCCTCTCTCTCTCTCTCTCTGATCCTCTGTCTCTCTATGTCTCTCTGTTTGTCTGTCTCTGGGGTGCCTGTCTGTAGGTACGGGTCACGTGGTGTATAACGGATCTCTGTACTATAACAAACATCAGAGCAATATTATTGTTCAGTATCACCTGCGATCACGTGTGGTGCTGCTTCAGCGCAGTCTGGGCGGAGCAGGTTATAACAACACCTTCCCGTACTCCTGGGGGGGCCTGTCTGACATCGACCTTATGGCAGATGAGACTGGACTCTGGGCAGTGTACACCACCATCCCAAACGGGGGGAACATCGTGGTCAGCCGACTAGACCCCGTCACCTTGGAGGTCATCCGCTCCTGGGACACAGGGTTCCCGAAACGGAGCGCGGGAGAATCATTTATGATATGCGGAACGCTGTATGTCACCAACTCTCACCTGGCTGGAGCAAAGATCTATTTTTCCTACCACACAAATTCCTCTACGTATGAGTATACTGACATCCCCTTCCACAACCAGTATTCCCATATCTCCATGCTGGATTATAATCCAAGAGAGAGGGCACTTTATACCTGGAATAATGGACATCAGGTTCTCTACAACGTCACGCTTTTCCACGTCATCCAGAGCTTTGAGGATGCGTAGAGCGCTTCAGCAAAACCGGGGGAAATCAAAGAGCAGGAGAAAGGGAAAGAGAGACAGACAGAAAGAGAGAGAGATAACAAAACAAACTCAGACAAATAAATTAATGAAAGATGGAGAGGCGAGGGAATGTAAATGACGGTTTGAAGTCTCAAAGTGTAAAACAGATGTTTCCTCCCACACAAGGACAGATTAAAGGGGAAAAAACATTAACGAAATCAAAAATCAACAGAAGGAAGAGAAGAACCCACAGGAAAGAGGGATGTGTGCCGAGCAGGGAGAGATGGAGGGATAGAGAGACAAGGAGAGATAGAGAGAGGGGGAGAGATCCTTAGAGATGGCTTATTCAACAGACTGACAGACAGTAAATCGCAAATGAACACTAACGTGTCCCTGAACAATGTAACTGTTGTGGAGGTTGTTCCCGGACTGGTTGATTGACAGGCCTCACTTGCTTTGGTGTCTGTTAGGGGAGATTGGCAGGACACATGTCGCTCT
>NC_044501.1:1098106-1105606 GCF_902362185.1 Chanos chanos | reverse complement strand
GTTTAAACACTCATGTACTCTGCTATGCTCTTCAAAGCTGTTAAGAGATTAATCAGACTAAAAACAAATCACAAGGGATTTAACTCACTAAGTCACAGGCACTAAAGATCCACCCCAGATTAAACCTGGTGCACAGAGATGTAGTACCTCAGATGGGCTGATAGGTGTCAGTGTTGCATCAAAAGCCACAAAGCTGAAGGACAAGTATTTAGCTATGAACTTTATATTACTGTAAAACTGCCCTATTGTTAGTCTGACAAAAGAAGTTGTAGGCCTAATGGATGACATTATCTGTTCATAACTTGTTCATAACTCATGAACATGAACGTGTCAGATCGCTGACGTTTGCCCTCAAGGCTTACCACTACTGCTAACACTAACACTAACACCACCACCACTAACACTACCACTAACTCTAAACACCACCACCAACACCACCACCATTAACACCACAACCACAAACACAACCAGCAACACCACCATTAACGTGGCCTGTAACACCAACGCTACCACTAACACCACCACCACTAACACCACAAACACAAACACAACCAGTAACACCACCAATAACGTGGCCTGTAACACTAACGCTATCACTAACACACCAGCACTACTATTAACACTACCACCATCACTGCTATCACTAACACTACTGACAGTACCACTACTGTTTACACCACTACCACAATTACTCCTACTACTACTAGCACAGACAACCATCTTTTAAAAGAACTTTTTATGCGATGTTCCAGGGTGAAAGATGAAGTGCCCACTTTGTTTACCACAGCACACAGAAATAGATAGATAGATAGATAGATAGATAGATAGATAGACAGGAACTTTAGAAATGAGAAATTTTACTTTTTAAATTTTTTTTTTTCCTGCTTCTCTATTGCAAGTTTACTGTGTTTCAGTTATCCTATGGATACGGAGTTTTCTTTTATGCAAGCGAAAGGCAGAAACTTTGTCTACTCGAGGGAAGAGCTATTCGCGCTCCGGACAAAGGGTCATGCCAGCACAATGCAGCCCACTCCGGAGGAGCTGAGGCGCAGGCACAGACGATACACAGCCGGCGCTAAGCTAAAGGCTCGGCAAATGGAAAAACGCTGGCGCTAAGGTAAAGGCTAGGCAAATGGAAAAACGCTGGCGCTAAGGTAAAGGCTTGGCAAATGGTAAAACACTGAAGCTAAGCTAAAGGCTAGGCAAATGGACAAACACTGGCGCTAAGCTAAAGGCTAGGCAAATGGAAAAATGCTGGCGCTAAGCTAAAGGCTAGGCAAATGGAACAATGCTGGCGCTAAGGTAAAAGCTCGGCAAATGGAAAAACGCTGGCGTTAAACTAAAGGCTAGGCAAATGGAAAAACGCTGGCGCTAAGGTAAAGGCTCGGCAAATGGTAAAACACTGATGCTAAGCTAAAGGCTAGGCAAATGGAAAAATGCTGGCGCTAAGCTAAAGGCTAGGCAAATGGAAAAACGCTGGCGCTAAGCTAAAGGCTAGGCAAATGGAAAAATGCTGGCGCTAAGCTAAGGGCTAGGCAAATGGAAAGTGCTGGCGCTAAGCTAAGGGCTAGGCAAATGGAAAAACGCTGGCACTAAGCTAAAGGCTAGGCAAATGGAAAAACCCTGGCGCTAAGGTAAAGGCTAGGCAAATGGAAAAATGCTGGCGCTAAGCTAAAGGCTAGGCAAATGGAAAAACGCTGGCGCTAAGCTAAAGGCTAGGCAAATGGAAAAACGCTGGCGCTAAACTAAAGACTAGGTGAATGGAAAAACACTGGCGCTAAGCTAAAGGCTAGGTAAATGGAAAAACGCTTTCTGGAACTTCAGGCGCTGATGCGAGTGGCAGCCTTCCCAGAGGTGAATGTCTTCAAGAATCATCTCACACTTTTGAGACTTCAGTACCTTTCAAGCCTAATACTTTATGACTTTGACTCAAGTTGTCTTTAATGGGTTATTTGTACTTTTACTAGAGTTATTCTTTCATGTCTGAATCTTTTCTTTAATTCGAATGTGAAATCTGAGTACTACCATTCCTGACCATTATACCCATTACTTCCACCACTATTACTGCTACTGATACTAATACTACTGTTACTACTGTTACTACCACTGCAACTAACAGTGCCACTGCTAAAATGACCATCTCTGCTACTATCACTAACATCATTATAACTAGCGCATAATACTTTTACCACGACTGCTGTTATTATCAGCACAAGCACTACCATGACGAGAAGGAGAAGAAGAAGAAGAAGAAGAAGAAGAAGAAGAAGCATTATAGATGCATTTTAAAAGAGTGGTAGAAATTTGGCAGAAGTTCCAAGGCAAGTGAGAGCATTTGAAAAAGACTGCCACCCTCAGCAATCAGTTTTGGAGAAGTGAGATTTTTTCTGTGTTTACATCTCTCAGGCACAGAAATCTCAAAAGAGAGACAGGTCGTTAAATGTGGTTTAAAACTTGACTGTCGTTAAATCTACCGAGCATGTTCTAACTATAGTAATATATTACCTGTCGATGTTCACACTGGGTTTAAAAATATCGTTGTGGCGCCTTTAAGACGCAGTGATGTCTTAGCGCTGGAACCGAGAGTAGCGAAGGGACTTCCACCCTTTCCCTTCGGTGAGATCTTGTTTTGAGGGGAAATTGACCTAAAGGAATGAACCAAACGCCCTAACCACCGAGAACAGTCATTTTCAATCGCAACTTATCTTCAGACTATACAATTTGATTTTTGTCGTCGTGAAAGTTTCTTTTTTGCTTTTTGGAAACGATTCTTACACTCGAACTGGAGGGTATGGATTGGGGCACGGATCTTTGGGTAGGTGTTTGCTGGTTTATACAGGAAGAATATTACTATTGTCTTCAAGTTAGGCGTAGAGTGCACTCTTCTCATAACGCTAAATTTTCCCTAACACGGACTAATGTTTTACAGATATGTTCCTAACGTCATCTCCATTGTTAGTGACATTTTGACTGACAGCACTATCTGAACTTTAAACGCGTCTTAACTTGCCCAATTGTCGCTGTTTGTTAGTTGTGAGTTATTGCAATGAAATTGACCTGCACGTAAAAGATCTACATTTCGGACGCGGCTTTGTTGTTGTTTTGGTTCTTATCTAAATGTCCTACATTAAATTTCTCAGTTTGCCCTGTCGCGTTAACGCCGGACAGGTACAACGAAGAGCCGCAGTGAGGAACTTTTCTATGAAGTTTTGAGACGAGAGGCTATTGAATGGCTTTATGGTTGGTAGTGATTTAATGAAAAGAAAAAGTTTGATTTCACTGAGATTTTGTGGCATGTTCGATTGAGTTTTGTGATAAGGCACTTGGACGATAGTGAATCGTCACCTGGACACTTGCAAGTGGGTGTGGTTTGACCAGTGGGCGGTACATGTCGAACTGGTCTGTAGATCTGAGGAGGTACACAGATATGCCAGTCAAAATACACAACTTCTCGTCCACGCACACACACCCTCACTCGCACAATAAGAGGAAATGGAAGAATAATCTCTCGGTTTTTGTGTGAGTGTGTGTGTATGTGTGTGTGTGTGTGAAGAACAGAGATAGAGCTATTCTTGGTCTGGCTGTTCTGCTGATCTAGATTCCTGTGCCCTGGTTAGTGGGAAATAGGCCAGTTTTATACACACACACACACACACACACACAAATTCACACAAACACACACACACAGACACACACAAACTTCTACACACTTACACACGTAAACATTTGTAAACACATACTCACACACATACACACACACATACACGCAAACCCATACATACTTATACAGACTTATATACATGATCACACACACATGCACCACATACATATACACACATACATAGACACACACACACACACATACACACACACACACACACACAAGGGAAACAGACAGTCTAGACTGTGTGAAGTGTCTGGAAATGTTCTCTGTTCCTCTCACCTTGGCTGCAGTTTGTCTAACTATAGCTGTCTTTTCTTCTCAGTTCTCTTTTATAACACTCATCAGGCTTGGCAGGTCTTTTTGTCTGGACAGTCAGACTGTCTTTTGTCCAGTGCAGTCTTCACTGTAGTCTTTCACTGTAGTCTTTCACTATAGTTTTTCACTGTAGTTTTTCACTGTAGTCTTTCACCATAGTCTTTCACTGTAGTCTTTCACTGTAGACTTTCACTGTAGTCTTTCACCATAGTCTTTCACTATAGTCTTTCACTGTAGTCTTTCACTGTTGTCTTTCACTATAGTCTTTCACTGTAGTCTTTCACTATAGTCTTTCACTGTAGTCTTTCACTATAGTTTTTCACTATAGTTTTTCACTGTAGTCTTTCACTATAGTCTTTCACTGTAGTCTTTCACTGTTGTCTTTCACTATAGTTTTTCACTGTAGTCTTTCACTATAGTCTTTCACTATAGTCTTTTACTATAGTTTTTCACTGTAGTCTTTCACTGTAGTCTTTCACTATAGACTTTCACTGTAGTCTTTCACTGTTGTCTTTTGCTATAGACTTTCACTGTAGTCTTTTACTATAGACTTTCACTATAGTTTTTCACTGTAGTCTTTCACTGTAGTCTTTTACTATAGTCTTTCTCTGTAGTCTTTCACTGTTGTCTTTTACTATAGACTTTCACTTTAGTCTTTCACTATAGACTTTCACTGTAGTCTTTCACTGTTGTCTTTTACTATAGACTTTCACTGTAGTCTTTTACTATGGACTTTCACTATAGTCTTTCACTGTAGTCTTTCACTATAGTCGTTCACTGTAGTCTTTCACTATAGACTTTCACTTTAGTCTTTCACTATAGACTTTCACTGTAGTCTTTTACTGTAGTCTTTCACTATAGTTTTTCACTGTAGTCTTTCACTATAGTCTTTCACTATAGACTTTCACTGTAGTCTTTCACTGTAGTCTTTCACTGTTGTCTTTTACTATAGACTTTCACTGTAGTCTTTTACTATAGACTTTCACTATAGTTTTTCACTGTAATCTTTCACTGTAGTCTTTTACTATAGTCTTTCTCTGTAGTCTTTCACTATAGTTGTTCACTGTAGTCTTTTACTTTAGACTTTCACTGACTTTCTTTCACTATAGACTTTCACTTTAGTCTTTCACTGTAGTCTTTCACTGTAGTCTTTCACTATAGACTTTCACTGTAGTCTTTCACTATAGACTTTCACTGTAGTCTTTCACTGTAGTCTTTTACTATAGTCTTTCACTATAGTCTTTCACTGTAGTCTTTTACTATAGACTTTCACTGTAGTCTTTCACTGTTGTCTTTTACTATAGACTTTCACTGTAGTCTTTCACTGTAGTCTTTTACTATAGACTTTCACTGTAGTCTTTCACTATAGTCTTTTACTGTAGTCTTTCACTGTAGTCTTTTACTATAGACTTTCACTGTAGTCTTTCACTATAGTCTTTTACTATAGACTTTCACTGTAGTCTTTTACTATAGACTTTCACTGTAGTCTTTTACTATAGACATTCACTGTAGTCTTTCACTATAGACTTTCACTGCAGTCTGATGATGATGGTTGACCATGATTGCTCAGAAGGGCAATTGACAGAACATCTTCAGTTTCCTGAAGAACAGCATTATTATTAGTAGTAGTAGCAGTAGTAGTTGTTAGAGTATTGATGGTCGCATTCGTGTGAGAGGCAGGGTATTGTCCCTCAGAGAAAGTAGTGTGTTACTCTAGTGTGTTAGCTCCCAAGTGAAAGAGTACTGTCTGAAAGTTTTTCAGACCTTGACCTGTGATGTAAATGTCCTCGGACCATCAGATTGTGAGCAGACCTGTCTTACTGGTTTATTGTGTGTTGTTATGTGTGTGTGCATAGATCTGTATTTGTGTGTATGACTCACCCTCTGTGTTTGTATCTGTATGTGTGGGTGTGTAGGTGTGGGTGTGGGTGTGTAGGTGTGTGTGGGTGTTTGGCTGAGAGACAGGGAGAGAGACAGACTGTTTCAAGTCCATACACACACACACACACACACAAATACACTCTGTCATGCTGTGTCCCTAACCTTGTGTGTGTGTGTGTGTGTGTGTGTATGTGTTGCAGGATCAGCATGAGGCCATTGAGAAGCATACCCAGAATGGGCTGGACCTGGTGGAGCGCTATGTGAAGTTTGTCAAAGAGAGAACAGAGATTGAACAGAACTATGCCAAACAACTCAGGCAAGGATGTGTGTATGTGTGTGTGTGTGTGTGCATGTGTCTGTTTCTCTATGTGCTTGTGTATACGTTTGTTTGTGTGTGTGTCTGTGTGTGTGTGTATGCCTTTGTTTGTGTGTGTCTGTGTATGTATTTACTTATGGGTTTTTACTTGTGTGTGTGTGTTGTGAGAGAGACAGAAGTTTTTTCACTTTTTTTCTGACTCTTTTCTGACTGTTCCTTTCAGGAGTCTCAGTAAAAAATATGCCAGACGAGGCAAAGATGACCAGGAGTCTAAGTGAGTCATCTGTGTGTGTGTGTGTGTGTGTGTGTGTGTGTGTGTGTGTGTGTGTGTGTGTGTCTGTGCATGCCGTGTGTGGTGTGTGTGTGAGTGTGTGTTTGCTTGCACATGTGTGCGTATGTTTGTGTGTATGTGTGTGTGTGTGTGTGTGTGTGTGTATGTTTGTGTGTATGTGTGTGTATGTTTGTGTGTATGTGTGTGTATGTTTGTGTGTATGTGTGTGTATGTTTGTGTGTATGTGTGCACAGGCAGACTGAAAGTGGTTCAGAAACACTTCCTTGAGGAAGGCCGCAGTTGGTGAATGTTTGCATGGTTGTCACATTTCTCACTTCAGACAGCACCCGACGGGATTCGATCCGCCCTGTATACTGACGAGCATAATACAGCCTATTGGCAATAAGGCTGACATTATTATGACATGACATGCATTACTGAACGTGTTTCACAAGCCAAGATGATTACTCAATGAAATACTAACTCCTCCTTCACATAGTCAGGCAGAGAGAAGGCAAAAATGTTTGGAATGAAACTTCCTCAATACAGACTGCAGAATGTGGTTTATTCTTTGGCTAAACATGTACTTCAGAGATGTACTTGCATAATTATTTCAGGAATTATTTCTTAAAAGTAAAACCAGATCAGTAGTTCTCATCACCAAGCTTAGTCCCTTGTGTTTAAATTGGAAAAAGAAACTCCCCTTGAAACTGGAGGCCTCCATTCTCGTATTGATGAGTTGAGTGTTGAGTTTATCAGTGTGTTATAAACAGTGAGAGTGGATGAGTTGAGTGTTGAGTTTATCAGTGTGTTATAAACAGTGAGAGTGGATGAGTTGAGTGTTGAGTTTATCAGTGTGTTATAAACAGTGAGAGTGGATGAGTTGAGTGTTGACTTTATCAGTGTGTTATAAACAGTGAGAGTGGATGAGTTGAGTGTTGACTTTAGCAGTGTGTTATAAACAGTGAGAGTGTGTGAGTTGAGTGTTGACTTTATCAGTGTGTTATAAACAGTGAGAGTGGATGAGTTGAGTGTTGACTTTAGCAGTGTGTT
>NC_044501.1:1085606-1090606 GCF_902362185.1 Chanos chanos | reverse complement strand
ACAAACACAAATTCACACAGGTACAGATACATTTACACATGTCCATTAACATTTACTGATAGACAAACACAAATTCACACAGGTACAGATACATTTATACATGTCCATTAACATTTACTGATAGACAAACACAAATTCACACAGGTACAGATAACATTTACACATGTCCATTAACATTTACTGATAGACAAACACAAATTCACACAGGTACAGATAACATTTACACATGTCCATTAACATTTACTGATAGACAAACACAAATTCACACAGGTACAGATACATTTACACATGTCCATTAACATTTACTGATAGACAAACACAAATTCACACAGGTACAGATACATTTATACATGTCCATTAACATTTACTGATAGACAAACACAAATTCACACAGGTACAGATAACATTTACACATGTCCATTAACATTTACTGATAGACAAACACAAATTCACACAGGTACAGATAACATTTACACATGTCCATTAACATTTACTGATAGACAAACACAAATTCACACAGGTACAGATAACATTTACACATGTTCATTAGCATTTACTGATAGACAAACACAAATTCACACAGGTACAGATAACATTTACACATGTCCATTAACATTTACTGATAGACAAACACAAATTCACACAGGTACAGATAACATTTACACATGTCCATTAACATTTACTGATAGACAAACACAAATTGACACAGGTACAGATACATTTACACATGTCCATTAACATTTACTGATAGACAAACACAAATTCACACAGGTACAGATACATTTATACATGTCCATTAACATTTACTGATAGACAAACACAAATTCACACAGGTACAGATAACATTTACACATGTCCATTAACATTTACTGATAGACAAACACAAATTCACACAGGCACAGATAACATTTACACATGTCCATTAACATTTACTGATAGACAAACACAAATTCACACAGGTACAGATAACATTTACACATGTCCATTAACATTTACTGATAGACAAACACAAATTCACACAGGTACAGATAACATTTACACATGTCCATTAACATTTACTGATAGACAAACACAAATTCACACAGGTACAGATACATTTACACATGTCCATTAACATTTACTGATAGACAAACACAAATTCACACAGGTACAGATAACATTTACACATGTCCATTAACATTTACTGATAGACAAACACAAATTCACACAGGTACAGATAACATTTACACATGTCCATTAACATTTACTGATAGACAAACACAAATTCACACAGGTACAGATACATTTACACATGTCCATTAACATTTACTGATAGACAAACACAAATTCACACAGGTACAGATACATTTACACATGTCCATTAACATTTACTGATAGACAAACACAAATTCACACAGGTACAGATAACATTTACACATGTCCATTAACATTTACTGATAGACAAACACAAATTCACACAGGTACAGATAACATTTACACATGTCCATTAACATTTACTGATAGACAAACACAAATTCACACAGGTACAGATAACATTTACACATGTTCATTAACATTTACTGATAGACAAACACAAATTCACACAGGTACAGATAACATTTACACATGTCCATTAACATTTACTGATAGACAAACACAAATTCACACAGGTACAGATAACATTTACACATGTCCATTAACATTTACTGATAGACAAACACAAATTCACACAGGTACAGATAACATTTACACATGTCCATTAACATTTACTGATAGACAAACACAAATTCACACAGGTACAGATAACATTTACACATGTTCATTAGCATTTACTGATAGACAAACACAAATTCACACAGGTACAGATAACATTTACACATGTCCATTAACATTTACTGATAGACAAACACAAATTCACACAGGTACAGATACATTTACACATGTCCATTAACATTTACTGATAGACAAACACAAATTCACACAGGTACAGATACATTTACACATGTCCATTAACATTTACTGATAGACAAACACAAATTCACACAGGTACAGATACATTTACACATGTCCATTAACATTTACTGATAGACAAACACAAATTCACACAGGTACAGATAGCATTTACACATGTCCATTAACATTTACTGATAGACAAACACAAATTCACACAGGTACAGATAACATTTACACATGTCCATTAACATTTACTGATAGACAAACACAAATTCACACAGGTACAGATACATTTACACATGTCCATTAACATTTACTGATAGACAAACACAAATTCACACAGGTACAGATAGCATTTACACATGTCCATTAACATTTACTGATAGACAAACACAAATTCACACAGGTACAGATACATTTACACATGTCCATTAACATTTACTGATAGACAAACACAAATTCACACAGGTACAGATACATTTACACATGTCCATTAACATTTACTGATAGACAAACACAAATTCACACAGGTACAGATACATTTACACATGTCCATTAACATTTACTGATAGACAAACACAAATTCACACAGGTACAGATACATTTATACATGTCCATTAACATTTACTGATAGACAAACACAAATTCACACAGGTACAGATAACATTTACACATGTCCATTAACATTTACTGATAGACAAACACAAATTCACACAGGTACAGATAACATTTACACATGTCCATTAACATTTACTGATAGACAAACACAAATTCACACAGGTACAGATAACATTTACACATGTCCATTAACATTTACTGATAGACAAACACAAATTCACACAGGTACAGATAACATTTACACATGTCCATTAACATTTACTGATAGACAAACACAAATTCACACAGGTACAGATAACATTTACACATGTCCATTAACATTTACTGATAGACAAACACAAATTCACACAGGTACAGATACATTTACACATGTCCATTAACATTTACTGATAGACAAACACAAATTCACACAGGTACAGATACATTTACACATGTCCATTAACATTTACTGATAGACAAACACAAATTCACACAGGTACAGATACATTTACACATGTCCATTAACATTTACTGATAGACAAACACAAATTCACACAGGTACAGATAGCATTTACACATGTCCATTAACATTTACTGATAGACAAACACAAATTCACACAGGTACAGATAACATTTACACATGTCCATTAACATTTACTGATAGACAAACACAAATTCACACAGGTACAGATACATTTACACATGTCCATTAACATTTACTGATAGACAAACACAAATTCACACAGGTACAGATAGCATTTACACATGTCCATTAACATTTACTGATAGACAAACACAAATTCACACAGGTACAGATACATTTACACATGTCCATTAACATTTACTGATAGACAAACACAAATTCACACAGGTACAGATACATTTACACATGTCCATTAACATTTACTGATAGACAAACACAAATTCACACAGGTACAGATACATTTACACATGTCCATTAACATTTACTGATAGACAAACACAAATTCACACAGGTACAGATACATTTATACATGTCCATTAACATTTACTGATAGACAAACACAAATTCACACAGGTACAGATAACATTTACACATGTCCATTAACATTTACTGATAGACAAACACAAATTCACACAGGTACAGATAACATTTACACATGTCCATTAACATTTACTGATAGACAAACACAAATTCACACAGGTACAGATAATATTTACACATGTCCATTAACATTTACTGATAGACAAACACAAATTCACACAGGTACAGATACATTTACACATGTCCATTAACATTTACTGATAGACAAACACAAATTCACACAGGTACAGATAACATTTACACATGTCCATTAACATTTACTGATAGACAAACACAAATTCACACAGGTACAGATACATTTACACATGTCCATTAACATTTACTGATAGACAAACACAAATTCACACAGGTACAGATACATTTACACATGTCCATTTACATTTACTGATAGACAAACACAAATTCACACAGGTACAGATAACATTTACACATGTTCATTAACATTTACTGATAGACAAACACAAATTCACACAGGTACAGATAACATTTACACATGTTCATTAACATTTACTGATAGACAAACACAAATTCACACAGGTACAGATAGCATTTACACATGTCCATTAACATTTACTGATAGACAAACACAAATTCACACAGGTACAGATAACATTTACACATGTACATTTACTGATAGACAAACACAAATTCACACAGGTACAGATAATATTTACACATGTACATTAACATTTACTGATAGACAAACACAAATTCACACAGGTACAGATAATATTTACACATGTACATTTACATTTACTGATACACAAACACAAATTCACACAGGTACAGATAATATTTACACATGTCCATTAACATTTACTGATAGACAAACACAAATTCACACAGGTACAGATACATTTACACATGTCCATTAACATTTACTGATAGACAAACACAAATTCACATAGGTACAGATACATTTATACATGTTCATTCACACTCTGATGCTCAAACACAAATTCACACTGGTACAGATAACATTTACACATGTTCATTCACACTCTGATACTCAAACACAAATTCACACAGGTACAGATAACATTTACACATGTTCATTCACACTCTGATGCTCAAACACAAATTCACACAGGTACAGATAACATTTACACATGTTCATTCACACTCTGACGCTCAAACACAAATTCACACAGGTTGTCTCGGCCTTTCCATGTTTCGCTTTTCCAAATTAAGACCGTGGAATGAATGAGCAGGTAGCTGTTTTGAACGCACTTTCGAGTCCTTCTTTAAATCAATGAAATTCCATTTATTGAAACAAAAGATGTCAACCAAAAAGACTTGATAATTCCAATAACACATAAAAGAAAACGAAAATAACTTAGATTTGTAATATAAAGGGAAATGAAGTGAATCAAAAGTGGTCAAAAAA